>NC_034188.2:13751842-13789342 GCF_002021735.2 Oncorhynchus kisutch | reverse complement strand
TACCTGACATGATGACTCCTTGCTGTCCCCAGTCCACCTGGCCATGCTGCTGCTCCAGTTTCAACTGTTCTGCCTTATTATTATTAGACCATGCTGGTCATTTATGAACATTTGAACATCTTGGCCATGTTCTGTTATAATCTCCACCCGCCACAGCCAGAAGAGGACTGGCCACCCCACATAGCCTGGTTCCTCTCTAGGTTTCTTCCTAGGTTTTGGCCTTTCTAGGGAGTTTTTCCTAGCCACCGTGCTTCTACACCTGCATTGCTTGCTGTTTGGGGTTTTAGGCTGGGTTTCTGTACAGCACTTTGCGATATCAGCTGATGTACGAAGGGCTATATAAATACATTTGATTTGATTTGATTTGATTTTTGCTACCCCAGCTCCCTGCCTCCATGTCACAGAGAAAAGGTTGTGTTGCTACCCCAGCTCCCTGCCTCCATGTCACAGAGAAAAGGTAATGTTGCTACCCCAGCTCCCTGCCTCCATGTCACAGAGAAAAGGTAATGTTGCTACCCCAGCTCCCTGCCTCCATGTCACAGAGAAAAGGTTGTGTTGCTACCCCAGCTCCCTGCCTCTTTGTCACAGAGAAAAGGTAATGTTGCTACCCCAGCTCCATGACACCATGTCACAGAGAAAAGGTTGTGTTGTTACCCCAGCTCCCTGCCTGCATGTCACAGAGAAAAGGTTGTGTTGCTACCCCAGCTCCCTGCCTCCATGTCACAAAGAAAAGGTAATGTTGCTACCCCAGCTCCCTGCCTCCATGTCACAGAGAAAATGTTGTGTTGCTACCCCAGCTCCCTGCCACCATGTCACGGAGAAAAGGTTGTGTTGCTACCCCAGCTCCCTGCCTCCATGTCACAGAGAAAAGGTTGTGTTGCTACCCCAGCTCCCTGCCTCCATGTCACAGAGAAAAGGTTGTGTTGCTACCCCAGCTCCCTGCCTCCATGTCACAGAGAAAAGGTTGTGTTGCTACCCCAGCTCCCTGCCTCCATGTCACAGAGAAAAGGTTGTGTTGCTACCCCAGCTCCCTGCCTCCGTGTCACAGAGAAAAGGTTGTGTTGCTACCCCAGCTCCCTGCCTCCGTGTCACAGAGAAAAGGTTGTGTTGCTACTGCCCCAATGACACCCTATATCAAGGCTATTCAACTGACGGCCCGTAGGACAGATTCGGCTCCATTTATTGATTTACACTGACCCTTTGATAAATTCTAAACATGAATAAAAGGCCACGCCAAAATCCGTTGTTCTCTGCCAAAACAAGCACTACGGTTGTTGTCTATAGTGTGGTTTCTAGCACTATGGTGGTTGTCTATAGTGTGGTTTTTATCACTATGGCGGTATCTAGTGGTTTTTGTGACATGTTGATTAACATTGATTATTTTCTCTTCATAAGTATTTGACGTTTGAATGATTTAAGCTACAAAATATTCTGACCCCATTTCTAAAAGCTACAATTCTCCTTCAGACTGGAATTTGGAAGATAATTATAATAATCTCTTTCAAAATATGTTCTTCCATTCCTCAAATTTTAATTATTTAAAGTTTTGTGTTTGTCTGAGTGTGCATGTGTCTGTCTGAGTGTGCATGTGTGTGTCTGAGTGTGTATGAGTATGTATGAGTGTGTATATGTGTGTCTGAGTGTGTGTGTCTGAGTGTGTTTGAGTGTGTCTGTGTGTGTCTGAGTGTGTTTGAGTGTGTCTGGGTGTGTGTGGGGGGTGGATGGATGTGTGTGTGAGGTGATATGAAGACATATAACAGAAGTATCACAGTCCATTAACCCCACACTGCACACACACACACACACGCACACACACACACACACACGCACGCGCACGCACACACACACACACGCACTTCCGGCGCCGACAGAGATGGCCGCCTCGCTTCGCGTTCCTAGGATACTATGCAGTTTTTTGTTTTTTTACGTGTTATTTCTTACATTAGTACCCCAGGTCATCTTAGGTTTCATTACATACAGTCGAGAAGAACTACTGAACATAAGAGCAGCGTCAACTCACCATCAGTACGACCAAGAATATGATTTTCACGAAGCGGATCCTGTGTTCTGCCTTTCAACCAGGACAACGGAATGGATCCCAGCCGGCGACCCCAAAAAACGACTCCGTAAAAGAGGGAAACGAGGCGGTCTTCTGGTCGGACTCCGGAGACGGGCACATCGTGCACCACTCCCTAGCATTCTTCTCGCCAATGTTCAGTCTCTTGACAACAAGGTTGATGAAATCCGAGCAAGGGTAGCATTCCAGAGGGACATCAGAGACTGTAACGTTCTTTGCTTCACGGAAACATGGCTCACTGGAGAGACGCTATCAGAGGCGGTGCAGCCAGCGGGTTTCTCCACGCATCGCGCTGACAGAAACAAACATCTTTCTGGTAAGAAGAGGGGCAGGGGGCGTGGTGTGATCACAGAAACATACAGGAAGTCAAATCCTTCTGTTCACCTGATTTAGAATTCCTCACAATCAAATGTCGACCGCATTATCTACCAAGAGAATTCTCTTTGATTATAATCACAGCCGTATATATTCCCCCCCAAGCAGACACATCGATGGCTCTGAACGAACTTTATTTGACTCTTTGCAAACTGGAATCCATACATCCTGAGGCTGCATTCATTGTAGCTGGGGATTTTAACAAGGCTAATTTGAAAACAAGACTCCCTAAATTGTATCAGCATATCGATTGCGCAACCAGGGCTGAAAAAACCTTGGATCATTGTTACTCTAACTTCCGCGACGCATATAAGGCCCTGCCCCGCCCTCCTTTCGGAAAAGCTGACCACGACTCCATTTTGCTGATCCCTGCCTACAGACAGAAACTAAAACAAGAAGCTCCCACGCTGAGGTCTGTCCAACGCTGGTCCGACCAAGCTGATTCCACACTCCAAGACTGCTTACCATCACATGGACTGGGATATGTTTTAGTATTGCGTCAGATAACAACATTGACGAATACGCTGATTCGGTGTGCGAGTTCATTAGAACGTGCATTGAAGATGTCGTTCCCATAGCAATGATTAAAACATTCCCTAACCAGAAACCGTGGATTGATGGCAGCATTCGCGTGAAACTGAAAGCGCGAACCACTGCTTTTAATCAGGGCAAGGTGACTGGTAACATGACCGAATACAAACAGTGCAGCTATTCCCTCCGCAAGGCTATCAAACAAGCTAAGCGTCAGTATAGAAACAAAGTAGAATCTCAATTCAACGGCTCAGACACAAGAGGTATGTGGCAGGGTCTACAGTCAATCACGGACTACAAGAAGAAAACCAGCCCAGTCACGGACCAGGATGTCTTGCTCCCAGGCAGACTAAATAACTTTTTTGCCCGCTTTGAGGACAATACAGTGCCACTGACACGGCCTGCAACGAAAACATGCGGACTCTCCTTTACTGCAGCCGAGGTGAGTAAAACATTTAAACGTGTTAACCCTCGCAAGGCTGCAGGCCCAGACGGCATCCCCAGCCGCGCCCTCAGAGCATGCGCAGACCAGCTGGCCGGTGTGTTCACGGACATATTCAATCAATCCCTATACCAGTCTTCTGTTCCCACATGCTTCAAGAGGGCCACCATTGTTCCTGTTCCCAAGAAAGCTAAGGTAACTGAGCTAAACGACTACTGCCCCGTAGCACTCACTTCCGTCATCATGAAGTGCTTTGAGAGACTAGTCAAGGACCATATCACCTCCACCCTACCTGACACCCTAGACCCACTCCAATTTGCTTACCGCCCAAATAGGTCCACAGACGATGCAATCTCAACCACACTGCACACTGCCCTAACCCATCTGGACAAGAGGAATACCTATGTGAGAATGCTGTTCATCGACTACAGCTCGGCATTCAACACCATAGTATCCTCCAAGCTCGTCATCAAGCTCGAGACCCTGGGTCTCGACCCCGCCCTGTGCAACTGTGTACTGGACTTCCTGACGGGCCGCCCCCAGGTGGTGAGGGTAGGCAACAACATCTCCACCCCGCTGATCCTCAACACTGGGGCCCCACAAGGGTGCGTTCTGAGCCCTCTCCTGTACTCCCTGTTCACCCACGACTGCGTGGCCACGCACGCCTCCAACTCAATCATCAAGTTTGCGGACGACACAACAGTGGTAGGCTTGATTACCAACAACGACGAGACGGCCTACAGGGAGGAGGTGAGGGCCCTCAGAGTGTGGTGTCAGGAAAATAACCTCACACTCAACGTCAACAAAACTAAGGAGATGATTGTGGACTTCAGGAAACAGCAGAGGGAACACCCCCCTATCCACATCGATGGAACAGTAGTGGAGAGGGTAGTAAGTTTTAAATTCCTCGGCATACACATCACAGACAAACTGAATTGGTCCACTCACACAGACAGCATCGTGAAGAAGGCGCAGCAGCGCCTCTTCAACCTCAGGAGGCTGAAGAAATTCGGCTTGTCACCAAAAGCACTCACAAACTTCTACAGATGCACAATCGAGAGCATCCTGTCGGGCTGTATCACCGCCTGGTACGGCAACTGCTCCGCCCACAACCGTAAGGCTCTCCAGAGGGTAGTGAGGTCTGCACAACGCATCACCGGGGGCAAACTGCCTGCCCTCCAGGACACCTACACCACCCGATGTTACAGGAAGGCCATAAAGATCATCAAGGACAACAACCACCCAAGCCACTGCCTGTTCACCCCGCTATCATCCAGAAGGCGAGGTCAGTACAGGTGCGTCAAAGCTGGGGCCGAGAGACTGAAAAACAGCTTCTATCTCAAGGCCATCAGACTGTTAAACTGCCACCACTAACATTGAGTGGCTGCTGCCAACACACTGACTCAACTCCAGCCACTTTAATAATGGGAATTGATGGGAAATTATGTAAAATATATCACTAGCCACTTTAAACAATGCTACCTAATATAATGTTTACATACTCTACATTATTCATCGCATATGTATACGTATATACTGTACTCTATATCATCTACTGCATCCTTATGTAATACATGTATCACTAGCCACTTTAACTATGCCACTTTGTTTACATACTCATCTCATATGTATATACTGCACTCAATACCATCTACTGTATCTTGCCTATGCTGCTCTGTACCATCACTCATTCATATATCTTTATGTACATATTCTTTATCCCCTTACACTGTGTATAAGACAGTAGTTTTTTTTGGAATTGTTAGTTAGATTACTTGTTGGTTATTACTGCATTGTCGGAACTAGAAGCACAAGCATTTCGCTACACTCGCATTAACATCTGCTAACCATGTGTATGTGACAAATAAAATTAGATTTGATTTGATTTAGTGATTCCATTATTAAAGTGACTAGTGTTCCATTATTAAAGTGACCAGTGTTCCATTATTAAAGTGACCAGTGTTCCATTATTAAAGTGACTAGTGTTCCAATATTAAAGTGACTAGTGTTCCATTATTAATGTGACTAGTGATTCCATTACTAAAGTAACCACTGATTCCATGACCAGTCATTCCATGGCTTACATGTTGTGTTTATAATTTTGTTCGGTGTAGTTTGTTTCTATTAGGTCTCTTCTCGGGAAATATTGCCTACTAATTGATGGCCAGGGTGTCAGTCAAGATGGAAAGTCCTAAAAAGGTCCAGGAGGTCCGACTAAATTACATCATGCTTTATGGCGACATCTCCTGGTCAACATCCATACTGCGCGTATTCTACTCCAGTATACTTCCATACAGTTCAAAGCCCGCCCTGACGAACTCACACACACACTGACCACCAACCTATAGCATGCTCTGAGAGGCATTGGAACTGTTCCATCAAACGATGCCTCCCCATGAAACGATGCCTCCCCATGAAACGATATGCTTTTTCTCTTGTTGGCGTCGTCGTCCCTTACTGGATTTAATATTTTCATGAAATTGTAGGCCTAATCCATAAACAGCCAAAATACATTCCATTGACTAATGTGAAACTCCAAAGCACAGTAACAATCTTGGTAGGAACAAAGAAACATTTCATATTTGTCAATGTACTACATGCATATTTGTACATTTTTATTTTGGATTCAAATGGATTATTTTGATTGATGTAACTTCCAACTTCGAAGTACAAGCAGCAGTAACTCTCATTCTGTGTGCACTTCTCGCGGGACTCATGTGTGAACTAATGTGAGCGGAAGTACAATGAGAGTCTCTTTTCCGCCGGTCATAGAGGAGTAATCGGCAGGGTAAGAATTCCTTGTTGACATTTTCACCAAAGTTATCAACATCCATCCTATGTTATACACTTTTGTTGTTCCCCAAAAGTACTCGTAGAGTCAGGTACCGCTGATATATTTCTATAGTGATCACTATTGGAGCCACATTTTATATTGGTTGCTAAATAAAAACGTATCGTAATCTGCATCCCTCGACCGGTGCTGGCTTGCTATAGCTACCCGTTAAACCCCAGAGAATGGCAGACAGGCTACGAATTGAACTGGGCCTGAACATTCATTTCACGATTTGTTTTCATAGTGTCTCATATTTTAGCGAACCCCATGGCATTGAAATGTGTAGTTTGAATGTCGCTAACACTGAAGTCCACTGCGCTTGACAAGCATCAAACATAGCATTCGCAACCTTGCTAGGTAGCTATCTGTACCCATGCCATGTTGAAAGCATGGATGTGACGCGTACATAGCAGCTCATTGATTTTTGTGTGAACTTGTAGGTGGTGGTCTCTGATTGTCTCCGAACTGTTAAACGTTAGTTATGCAGTTGTTGGGTGGATAGCTTGTCTAGCAAGCTAAATGTTGTAGCTATTGACATGAGTTCCCGATAATGACAAGCTACCGTTACCCAGCTAACGTTAGCTATGTAGCTAACTAGCTTCACCTTAACAACAATATATCACTTGAGGTGCTTGCTAATAAGGCTAGCGAACAAACGTTACCTTTTCGGTCGGGAATCTCTTCAGTTTGTTTCTGGTAACAAACGCATGTTGCCTAGACGACAAATGTAGCAAGTTGTGATTGATCTGTTGGGCCATCCTACCGCTCTAGTCTGAATGTTGTCTACTGTGTTTGCCCTACAGTCATCAACATGAAGCTGAATCCATTTGTGACATCCTCGCGGCGTAAGAACCGCAAGAGGCACTTCAATGCCCCCTCACACATCCGGAGGAAGATTATGTCCTCCCCCCTCTCCAAGGAGCTCCGTCAGAAGTACAATGCGAGGTCCATGCCCATCCGCAAGGACGACGAGGTCCAGGTAAAGACCCCAGAACTACACAGTTTGACCAGACTTGATACTAATTATGAGGTTGCCTTATTAGTTGTTACTAACACGCCCGAGGAACTACATAAAAGTCCAGTCCAGAACTAACACCTGATTTCTGACGAATTCAAATGAACGTTATGATTTTGGTCACGTGGTTATTAATGATATTTTCCATGTTTTTACTGTGCAGGTTGTCCGTGGACACTACAAAGGCCAGCAGATTGGCAAGGTAGTGCAGGTCTACAGGAAGAAGTACGTCATCTACATTGAGCGCGTGCAGAGAGAGAAGGCCAACGGCACCACCGTGCACGTCGGCATCCACCCCAGCAAGGTGAGGCTCTGGCATCTTACCTGTAGTCACACACCTGTACCTTTTTGACACATGTGTATAGATGTATTATACATGACGTCTGTACCATTGTTGATAATAATTGTTTTAGTGTCTCAACTAAATTTGAGTGGTCCACAATGGTTTTTCAAAAATTACAATTTTCTGTTGTTGTGGAGTGACGCAAAAAAAAAAACTAGCTTTAACACCATTAAATAACTTCCATTCTCAGCAGCTACCTGTTGGTGTTGCATACCTGTAGGAATTTCTAAATACATGCAGGTTTATCAGTGTGTCCAAGCTCAGTGGTCACCACACCTGGGCCATGGTCGGTAAAAAAATGGCGATTAAAATTGCGTATTTCTCTTGGACAAGCCATGGTAACACATCAGTTTCTAGGTGCTTTTCTTATTGATTTTCTCCAAAGCACTTTGACATGGTGTGGAATCAAGGAACGTTTACTTGAGAAAGAGTTGAAATGTTTCCGTAGGGTGCCTGGGTAAACTGAGCCAATGTACAGTTATTTGCCATTCACCACTTGTTTCAGCCTTCAGATGTCATGGCAATGGGTGTTTTCCTGTTATGAAGGAAGATTAGTTGACTGTAGTCCGCCTTATTGTAAGTCTCTGGACATCTTAACTGATTTGAACATGTCGTATGGCAGCAGGCACCTCGTGTATGCTTTGTACTGGGGAAGAAACATAGACTACTAGCTAGTACTCGGCTTAGTGCAGTTACCTGACATGTAGGCCGTTGCCTCGGATCAATGTTAAATTGTGAGACTAGCCTAGGTTACTTATTTTAGATTTTTCATTGCATTCCTACTTGGCTCCGGTTGGTCTTGGACATCAGTGATATTACTAGTAGTAATACATTTTGATATAGTTCCCCGCCAGTCTTGTGTAGAATTTGAGAGCTCTTCTCATTTGTCTAATAGAAAGACTCTCCGTGTTATGTCTGGACATGGATTTCTCATTACTGATTGGGATTGCATATAATGTCCATTGTTTTGTAGAAAATCACAATTTAGCTTCTCAAGCCTAGCCTACATCTGGTGTAGCTAGACTTGTATTGTGGCTGAGATGTTTCTCCATGGCGTAGCTAGACTAGTATTGTGGCTGAGATGTTTCTCCATGGCGTAGCTAGACTAGTATTGTGGCTGAGATGTTTCTCGATGGTGTAGCTAGACTAGTATTGTGGCAGAGAAGTGTTTCTTCGTGAAGAGGAATTCAGTTTGGGTTTCAGGAATCTTGTCTTTTCACCACACGTTGTATTGAAGTTGACCTAGAACCAATCCTCCTCCTGCTCTAAATGATTGTGCCAATCACATCTCTTTTCCCTCTTCCCTCTCAGGTTGTGATCACCAGGCTAAAGCTGGACAAGGATCGCAAGAAGATCCTGGAGCGTAAGGCTAAGTCTCGCGCTGATGGAAAGGAGAAGGGCAAATACAAGGAGGAAACCATTGAGAAGATGGCAGAGTGAAAATGTATTGTTTACAATAAACTGTTGTAAAAAATCTATTTCATTGTCTGTCGTAAATGGTTTTATCACAGTAAAGTGCTGCACAGTGGGCAAGCCACACGTATGGGGATGTTTTTGTTTTGCCTAATACTCTGGTTTAGCCTGGTGGAACCAGCCTAATCGCATGGTGGTTCAAGTCCAAAACGAATTCTATTGGTCGCATACACATGGTTAGCAGATGTTATTGCGAGTGTAGTGAAATGCTTGTGCTTCTAGTTCTGACAGTGCAGCACTATCTAACATGTAATCTAACAATTCCACAACAACTACCTAATACACATTCTACATCGACCAAATGTATTACTCCAGGATGGATTACATCTGAATAGGTTTGGTACAAGCATTCTCTCAAGCCTGGCTCTCACTATAGCCTCATACAGGGCATGTGAGAATTGACACTACATAGCCATGGGGGTTGATACTCGGAACAATTCCTCATCAGACTATACTCACTGCTCCCCCCATAGCTTTAAATAGCTCTACAGGTGCTGCTAACATGGATGAAACTTTTGATGGACTTTGTTATTGTTACACTACTGTCAAGGTACCGTTCCTCGTACAGGCAGAGGGGTATTGTTAGAAGTAATTTCGTCTCCATCCAACTCAGGCCTGTCAGTAGTTACACGAGAAAGCATCGCTCATCTAATATTACCTTGAATTTGTCTCAGACCATGAGATCTGTTATGAGCTCTAGGAATTATTCATTTGAATGCTAGAAGCTTGATCCAAAAGCTAGATTTGATTGAAATACTGGTCTCACAATCACATGCTGACATGATTATATCTGAATCCTGGCTGTGTGTCTGCTCCAGACTCAGATGTTCTGTTAGCTGGGTATAATGTCTACAGAGTGGGTAGGGGTGGAGGCATTGCCATATATGTTAAATGCAACCTAGATGTCACTGTCCATTTCAACTTCTGTTCCCAAACAGTATGAATGCTAAGTTCTATATGTGGTCCTTGGTCATAATGCACTATTAACGCTAGCGGGAGTTTATCTCTGGTATCTGCTCTATGCAAATTGAGTTAATGTCTAATTATGCAAACTCTGAATGATTGATTAGCAGAGATCTCAATCTGGACTGGCTGATGCCAGCATCGTTTAAATTAAAATACATTTGTAACGAACTAAATCTTACTCAACTAATAACTATACCTACCTGTCCTAATCCAAAAGACCCCCCAAAAATCTACATTAATAGACCTTATCTTTACAAATACACCTCACAAATATATAGCTAGTGGGTTATTTGCTAATGACATCAGTGACCACTGCCCTATTGCATGTATCAGAGATACTAGGCTAAAAAACCCTGACCCCCGTATAATTCTAAAGAGAAACTATAAACACTTCTCAGAGCAAGCCTTTATCCATGACCTTTATTACTCAGAGCTTTTATCCGTAAACTGCATAATGGACCCAGTTTCAGCGTTCTCTTTCTTTTCAGCAATTTTTACCTTTATGGCTGATCAACACGCCTGTTAAAGCGATTTAGGGTTAAAAAAAAATGGAACTAATCCTTCGTTCTCCTGTGATTTGAAAATCCCTTTTCTGCAAAAGAATCAAGCATGGGCCTTGGCAAGGAAAACTGGTGAAACAGCTGATTGGCTGCTTTTTAGGCAATTAAGAAATAAATGGACGGAGGGGATAAAAATTCAAAATCTAGGTATTTTCTTGATGCTATGACAGAGTCTGCTGGTGAAATTCTGGAAAACTGTTAACTCACTTAAACGAGGAAACTCCTTGATTTCCCTGCCGTAGCAAATTACATCGGAATCTGGGATCATCAGTGACCGAACTGAAATTTGTGATGTTTTATGGTTTTCTTTTTGAATGAAAAAATGGCCAACATGATCCTGACCGGTCTATTGTTTCAGTCCCTCGGCCTATTATTATTATTTTTTAAATCAGTTTTTTAATTTTCAAAAAGTCACAGAAGATGAGGTCTTATCTGCACTATCTGCAATAGATTCTAAGAAACCATTAGGCGTTGACTATCTGGATCCATATTTACTCAAGTTTGCGGCACCTGTTATTTCTAGTACAGTGACGCATATCTTTAATCAAACATTTGTCGTAGGAAAGATTCCTAAATCTTGGAAAACAGCTTTTGTTTTACCACTCCTCAAGGGAGGTGATGGTAGTGAATGTTTTAACTGTTAACAATAATCTTTCTACTAATCAATCTGGCTTCAGACCTAAACACAGTAATATTACGGCCACTGTACGTGTTGTAAATGATATTACTAATGCCCTAGTAAATAGAAAGCACTGTACCGCCTTGTTCATAGATTTGTCTCAAGTTTTTGACACTGTAGACCATGCGATACTTTTGGGTAAGCTGTCGTCAATAGGACTGGGGTTGGATGCCTGTCGTTGGTTTCATGACTATCTAAAGGATGGAAATCAGGCTGTTAGAGTTGAGGATATCCAGTCGGAGCCATTGGAGTTGGTTGAAGGGGTCCCACAAGGTTCTATACTTGGTCCATTACTGTTCACTCTCTACATAAACAATATCGGTGATGAGATAAGAAAGTGTCAAATTAATTTATATGCTGATGACACTGTCATGTACTCTATCGCTTCAACGGCTGACCAAGCATTATCACTATCGGAGACAGATTTGACAATATTACAAGGGTCTTTATACAGCTAAAGCTTGTTTTAAATGCAAAGAAAACACATTTTATGATTTTTAATAGGTTCCAACAGATGGTTGAAAATACACTTGCACTTACGAGCTTAGAAGGTTCTAGATTATTAAAAAAAAAATTCTCTACTGTGTTATTGACTTGTTAATTGTTTACTCCATGTGTAACTCTGTGTTGTCTGTTCACACTGCTATGCTTTATCTTGGCCAGGTCGCAGTTGCAAATGAGAACTTGTTCTCAACTAGCCTACCTGGTTAAATAAAGGTGAAATAAATAAAAAATAAAAATGTAATCAGTTCTCTGCATATAAATACTTAGGGATATGATTGGATGATAAACAGCCTTTTAAAATGCATATTGACTAACTTTATAAATGGCTAAAAATCGAGCTAGGTTTCCTCTATAGAAACAGGACAGGTTTGTCCTCTACAAATAGAAGACAAATTGTGCAAGCTACTTTTATGTCTGTTATAGATTATGTGGATATTATCTACATGCATGTTACGGCATCCACACTTAAATCGCTGGATGCTACTTATCATTGCACACTTAGGTTTATTACGGGTGCTAGCTACAGAACTCACCACTGTGTTTTATATCAAAATGTGGGTTGGAGTTTGATGTCTGTGAGACGAGAACAACAAGCTCTCGTGTTTGTCTATAAAGCACTTCTGAATAAACTACCTTCTTATTTATCATCACTCATCAATATTATAATTATAATTCCTAACACCAGGTCTCAAGCATGGATTACACTTGAGGCCCATGTGATTTCCACAGAGTAGGAAACCTGGCTGCCTTTTCCTGTTACGCTCCTTGCCTATGGAATAGCCTGCAGACTAAACTTCAACTTGAGACTCTTGTCCCCCAGTCGCCCATTTTAAATATTTATTGGAGGATTTTTATTTTTGTATTGCTTGTAACTGTTTTGGGTAATGCAAGTTATTGTGCTGTTAGGGGAATAACCTGTTAGTGGAATAACCTGTTAGTGGAATAACCTGTTAGTGGAATAACCTGTTAGGGGAATAACCTGTTAGGGGAATAACCTGTTAGTAGAATAACCTGTTAGGGGAATAACCTGTTAGGGGAATAACCTGTTAGTAGAATAACCTGTTAGGGGAATAACCTGTTAGGGGAATAACCTGTTAGTAGAATAACCTGTTAGTAGAATAACCTGTTAGGGGAATAACCTGTTAGTAGAATAACCTGTTAGGGGAATAACCTGTTAGGGGAATAACCTGTTAGGGGAATAACCTGTTAGTAGAATAACCTGTTAGTGGAATAACCTGTTAGGGGAATAACCTGTTAGGGGAATAACCTGTTAGGGGAATAACCTGTTAGGGGAATAACCTGTTAGTAGAATAACCTGTTAGGGGAATAACCTGTTAGGGGAATATAACCTGTTAGGGGAATAACCTGTTAGTAGAATAACCTGTTAGGGGAATAACCTGTTAGTAGAATAACCTGTTAGGGGAATAACCTGTTAGGGGAATATAACCTGTTAGGGGAATAACCTGTTAGTAGAATAACCTGTTAGGGGAATAACCTGTTAGGGGAATATAACCTGTTAGGGGAATAACCTGTTAGTAGAATAACCTGTTAGGGGAATAACCTGTTAGTAGAATAACCTGTTAGGGGAATAACCTGTTAGGGGAATAACCTGTTAGGGGAATAACC
This sequence comes from Oncorhynchus kisutch, assembly GCF_002021735.2. Lineage (NCBI taxonomy): Eukaryota > Metazoa > Chordata > Actinopteri > Salmoniformes > Salmonidae > Oncorhynchus > Oncorhynchus kisutch. Next base: position 13,775,918 of record NC_034188.2, on the reverse strand, counting down.
TGTTAGGGGAATAACCTGTTAGGGGAATATAACCTGTTAGGGGAATAACCTGTTAGGGGAATAACCTGTTAGGGGAATATAACCTGTTAGGGGAATAACCTGTTAGGGGAATATAACCTGTTAGGGGAATAACCTGTTAGGGGAATATAACCTGTTAGGGGAATAACCTGTTAGGGGAATATAACCTGTTAGGGGAATAACCTGTTAGGGGAATAACCTGTTAGGGGAATAACCTGTTAGGGGAATAACCTGTTAGGGGAATATAACCTGTTAGGGGAATAACCTGTTAGGGGAATAACCTGTTAGGGGAATATAACCTGTTAGGGGAATAACCTGTTAGGGGAATATAACCTGTTAGTAGAATAACCTGTTAGTGGAATAACCTGTTAGGGGAATATAACCTGTTAGGGGAATATAACCTGTTAGGGGAATAACCTGTTAGTAGAATAACCTGTTAGGGGAATAACCTGTTAGTAGAATAACCTGTTAGGGGAATAACATGTTAGGGGAATATAACCTGTTAGGGGAATAACCTGTTAGGGGAATAACCTGTTAGTAGAATAACCTGTTAGTAGAATAACCTGTTAGGGGAATAACCTGTTAGGGGAATATAACCTGTTAGGGGAATAACCTGTTAGGGGAATAACCTGTTAGGGGAATATAACCTGTTAGTAGAATAACCTGTTAGGGGAATAACCTGTTAGGGGAATATAACCTGTTAGGGGAATAACCTGTTAGGGGAATAACCTGTTAGGGGAATAACCTGTTAGGGGAATAACCTGTTAGGGGAATAACCTGTTAGGGGAATAACCTGTTAGGGGAATATAACCTGTTAGGGGAATAACCTGTTAGGGGAATAACCTGTTAGGGGAATATAACCTGTTAGGGGAATAACCTGTTAGTGGAATAACCTGTTAGGGGAATAACCTGTTAGGGGAATAACCTGTTAGGGGAATATAACCTGTTAGTGGAATATAACCTGTTAGGGGAATATAACCTGTTAGGGGAATAACCTGTTAGGGGAATAACCTGTTAGGGGAATAACCTGTTAGTAGAATATAACCTGTTAGGGGAATATAACCTGTTAGGGGAATAACCTGTTAGTGGAATATAACCTGTTAGGGGAATATAACCTGTTAGGGGAATAACCTGTTAGGGGAATAACCTGTTAGGGGAATAACCTGTTAGGGGAATATAACCTGTTAGGGGAATAACCTGTTAGGGGAATAACCTGTTAGGGGAATATAACCTGTTAGGGGAATAACCTGTTAGGGGAATAACCTGTTAGGGGAATAACCTGTTAGGGGAATAACCTGTTAGGGGAATAACCTGTTAGGGGAATATAACCTGTTAGGGGAATAACCTGTTAGGGGAATAACCTGTTAGGGGAATAACCTGTTAGGGGAATAACCTGTTAGGGGAATATAACCTGTTAGGGGAATAACCTGTTAGGGGAATAACCTGTTAGGGGAATAACCTGTTAGGGGAATATAACCTGTTAGGGGAATAACCTGTTAGGGGAATATAACCTGTTAGGGGAATAACCTGTTAGGGGAATATAACCTGTTAGGGGAATATAACCTGTTAGGGGAATAACCTGTTAGGGGAATAACCTGTTAGGGGAATATAACCTGTTAGGGGAATAACCTGTGTGTAAATGTAACAATCTGCTGCTGTATCTTTTGTTGTTGTGTTATCTGTGATTGTTTTCTTTGTCTTGTGTAGTTTCTTAATCATTGTAAGCAGGGCCCAGCTGTAAAAGAGACCTTGGTCTCAGTCTGTGTTCCTTGTTGAAATAAAGGTATGAAATAAAGAAATAAAGGTATATATATATATGGAACGAACTACAACAACGGACTGGAACGAACTACAAAAATCTCTGAAACTGGAAACACTTATCTCCCTCCCTAGCTTTAAGCACCAACTGTCAGAGCAGCTCACAGATTACTGCACCTGTACATAGCCCACCTATAATTTAGCCCAAACAACTACCTCTTTCCCAACTGTATTTAATTTTAATTAATTTATTTATTTTGCTCCTTTGCACCCCATTATTATTATTTTTTATTTCTACTTTGCACATTCTTCCATTGCAAAACTACCATTCCAGTATTTTACTTGCTATATTGTATTTACTTTGCCATCATGGCCTTTTTTGCCTTTACCTCCCTTCTCACCTCATTTGCTCACATTGTATATAGACTTGTTTATACTGCATTATTGACTGTATGTTTGTTTTTACTCCATGTGTAACTCTGTGTCGTTTTATCTGTCGAACTGCTTTGCTTTATCTTGGCCAGGTCGCAATTGTAAATGAGAACTTGTTCTCAACTTGCCTACCTGGTTAAATAAAGGTAAAATAAAAAATAAATAAAATATATATAAACAATACATCTAAGTAAAGGAATGGAATAAGAATATATACATATGGATGAGCAATGACATCGGCGTAGGCAAGATGCAATACAGTATATAAAATACAGTATATACATATGAGATGAGTGATGCAAGATATGTAAACATTAAAGTGGCATTATTAAAGTGACTAGTGATCCATTTATTAAAGTGGCCAATGATTTCAAGTCTGTATCTAGGCAGCAGCCTCTGTGTTAGTGATGGCTGTTTAACAGTCTGATGGCCTTGAGATAGAAACTGTTTGTCAGCCTCTCTGTACCAGCTTTGATGCACCTATACTGACCTCACCTTCTGGATGGTAGCGGGGTGAACAGGCAGTGGCTTGGGTGGTTGTTGTCCTTGATGATCTTTTTTGGCCTTCCTGTGACATCGGGTGCTGTATGTGTCCTGGAGGGCTTTTTGTTATTACATAAATACTTCAAAATTCACAAAAAGTGCCATTAGTTGATGAAGATTATTTCATAGAAAAAAGGTATAAGATATTTTGGCCATTTATCCAAAACCTCCATTGATTTTCCCATTGGATCAAGTTTCTAAGGATCAGTTTATGAACAACTTTTGGCACCACTACCCCACAAAACAATGAGCCAGATATATCACTGGATTATGAAGCATCCGTTTGGCGTTTCCACTCACTACCAAATATGGTAGTGAGAGGAAGCACACTGGCGGGGAGTGGGAGAAGCTGGAACGAGATGGATTTTGGGATACATTTAGCAAATTTTCTCATCGATTAAACATTTGATCTCAATGCAGTTTGCTGTTCCCAAAAATAAAATCTGTTATGAACAGAGTGGACTAAGTTTTGTAGACTTTCGCCTTTGCTAAAGTTGTAAAAAATCGCGTTGTTTAGGAGTGCAAAATCGAGTTATTGCACACGCGCATTTCACAGAGTAGACGTTCCCTAACGGAACTATACAGATGTATGCTAGAACGGGCCAATATGATCTCGCTAGCTCGTGCTGGGCTCTGCCCACTATGACCCATCTGTTCGCATTGGAAACGACAGGCTGTGGTCTATCTTGGTTTATTTATAAAAAATCTTGGACTACCAGCCCAGTTTATTGTGGCGACGTCATGTGATCCATACTTCCTAGTCTGGTAGCATTTCGCTACTTCGAGGTCGTGTAGCGTTATCAAGCGCATAAGTTAACTTTTTCTACTTTTAAAACTCTATAACCAAAGACAGACATGGCGGAGCTTAGTTTTGTAATTCCTATGTCGGTGATGACTCTGTTTTGGGGGATTATTGGTGGAGTTGTGCCGTGGTTTGTCCCCAAGGGACCGAACAGAGGGTGAGTAAATTAGCTAACATGATAGGAAAAAGCAATATCTTGCTAACTATAAAAGTTTGCAAACAAAGGACGTACTTCATGCTACACCTCAAATGTCTCTTGTATTCATATTCGTGGAAAATGTTAAACGTATTTTATGTGTATGCGTCCAATAACTTTTTATTTGCTTTTCAGTCCGTTGCTAAATTATTATACTTTTTGGCAGCTGGTTCTTTTGTCAACAATATTGCTCATCATGTCCAACAATAGTTGAGTTGACTTTAAAGTACTAATAAGCTTTAACGTTTGACAAATTTCGTTTTGTTGGATAAAAATTGATGGAATTAAGATGTAATTTTGGAACTTCCCCAGTCCATTTCTAGTTCCCATCTGCTCTGTCACTTGCATGTGACTGAAGTTGGCATAATAAAGCCCTATCTGCATGAAGTAGGCCCAGTAGTACGTCTGGGAGATGAGCACTTGCCATAATAAACCATAGATATAGGACTAACAAACTAATATTTGGTTTGTTGTTGTACACATCTATAGCCTAATTTATTGTTACTGCTTTGTAATAATGTCTTGGCCCAGTGCAATAATGCCTCTCTCTCCCCCTCCACAGAGTGATAGTTACCATGTTGGTGCTAACTGCTGTCTGCTGCTACCTGTTGTAAGTATAGTCCTCCCAGGAATGTAGCTGAATATTTAACAGTATCACTATGAGGGCCCTTCTTGTATTAATTTGGCTCAGTTGGTTGGAACAAGGTGCAGGCGGGCAACATCAAGGCTGTATTCATTACGGAAACCCTTTACTGTTTTAAGAATCAAACAGAGCAAATGCAACTGGGAAGGACCTACCTGAATTTGACCAATAGAAACGCTCTTTTGCGTTTTCTGTTTTGCGTAAACATTTTTTGTTGCAAAACGTTTTGAAACAGAATCGGCGTAATGATTAAAGCCCAGCGTTGTGTGTGGTGAATCTTGCATCATGCATAATGTTGCTTTCATGAAAGTGTGAAACGGGACTATTGGCCTATATGTGGAGCTAGGGAAGTGTTCAGCATCTGTCCCACATAGAGACACAGAGAGGGAACACCATTCTCCCTTAGGTCATTTGCCATTAACATTGATTGGGACGACTGCAGCTCGATTTCAATGTCCCAACATCAGTACATAATGATTACCAGTCATTAACAGATGTTGACATGCTCAAAGTTCATCGCGGTTGTTTTTTCCAATAGAGAAAATAAATCTATCCCTAGAGTATGGTGGGTCAATGATCCGAGAGTATGTCTATTGCTTGTATTGTACGTAATCATTCCATTCAATATAACCTGGTAGTCCTGAGATGCCATTTAATTTCCTAGTTAATTATTTAGCTTCTGAGGCTAGCAGATAAAGCCGTGTCATGTTACTTTGCCGTATGTCCACCAGGGTGCAGTGCAGGCCACATAATGGGGATGGTGTTCACGGCAGCAGAGGGAAGTATCTAGTGATATGTTGTCTCCTTCAGTCTGCTGAACTCTTAGTTGGATTCCTCTATTATAGCTGACGCTGCTGTGATGTTCATCCATTACTATAGGGTAGAACAAGGCATCTTTATTCCTCATTTAGATCCCCATTAGATGCTTTAGTGACCGCTATTCTTCCTGGGGTCCACAAAGAACGCCGTTAGACATAACAGAAGCCATGACAGACATATGTAGATGTGTAATCATTAGTATGTGTTGTATGTTTTCAGCTGGCTGATAGCGATCCTGGCCCAGCTCAACCCTCTGTTTGGACCAGCTCTAAAGAACGATACCATCTGGTACATGTACTACCACTGGCCCTAGTCTACCAGTCCTCGGCCCCTCCCCTGCTACAGGTAAACCCACTGGCCCTAGTCTACCAGTCCTCGGCCCCTCCCCTGCTACAGGTAAACCCACTGGCCCTAGTCTACCAGTCCTCGGCCCCTCCCCTGCTACAGGTAAACCCACTGGCCCTAGTCTACCAGTCCTCGGGCCCCTCCCCTGCTACAGGTAAACCTACTGGCCCTAGTCTACCAGTCCTCGGCCCCTCCCCTGCTACAGGTAAACCCACTGGCCCTAGTCTACCAGCCCTTGCTCCTCTCCCGTTCCAGGTAAACTCGGTCAGATGCCTCGGTCTCCTCTCCCGCTACAGGTAAGCTCGGTCAGATGCCACGGTCTCCTCTCCCGCTACAGGTAAACTCGGTCAGATGCCTCAGTCTCCTCTCCCGCTACAGGTAAACTCAGTCAGATGCCTCGGTCTCCTCTCCCGCTACAGGTAAACTCGGTCAGATGCCACGGTCTCCTCTCCCGCTACAGGTAAACTCGGTCAGATGCCACGGTCTCCTCTCCCGTTACAGGTAAACTCTGTCAGATGCCTCGGTCTCCTCCCGCTACAGGTAAACTCGGTCAGATGCCTCGGTCTCCTCTCCCGTTACAGGTAAACTCGGTCAGATGCCTCGGCTCCTTGTGTCATCTGTAAGTCTACGGCAATTCAGCTTTTTTAGCTGCAAATGTGTAGGCCACAAGATTAAATGACTCAATTAACAAATAAACCTCTGTCAATAGTAGTCTGTAGTTGTGGCTTCCACTCCTTATCTATTTTAATCTGTACTTTTTATGAAATCATCTCATCTGCACTGATCTGAAAGCAATGCCCAGATGGGAAAAGCAATACATAATTAACTTTAAACATTTTCTCTGTAGGAGAGGACCGGACTCACTGCTGTACACCAATGAAGCACGCGATCGCCTCCTCACAAAGGGAACTGTTCTTGTAAATCTAGAGCCTTACCCAGCCTTTGACACCCGACCTTAGAGAGTGTGGAGAGATGCCTGCAAAGGTGCTTCGTACAAACTGATCCTCAAAGGACTTTTCTAAAAATATCCTCTTTACTACTTTAAGAATGGAAGTATCAACCTTTTCTTTGATTTGTATGGCATGTTCTGTATGTTGTGCTGTGACTTTTTGATATTCTAATACTGATATATGATCTTGCAAGGCATGGTACTAGTTACCCTAGCCCATTCGGTGTTGGGTTAAATGCGGAAGACACATTTCAGTTGAATGCATTCAGTTGTACAACTGACTAGGTATCCCCCTTTGTCATTCATAGACGCTAACTAACCTTAGCACCTATTGACTATACCAACTTCTCGCCAGAGGAGCCCCGATGCTTGCTCTAAACATAAACAAGCATCGCTTGCGGTAAGGTTTTGGAAACATAGGAACATATCTTTCATATCAGCTAGGGAAAAATATGTTAAATTACTACACTTATTTTTAATAGGGTTGGGGCTCCCAAACGGTCAAATTTCCGTTTTTACAGCGTTTGTTTACAGTAGACAGAAGCGACTACCTGCTAATTTGCTTTCTGCGACTAGGAACACCTGCGTGTACACGGGAGATGGGCGCCACAAACGTGTCACTGTAAAATAACTGGTTAAAACTGCATTAAGTGTATATTTAGCATTTGTGAAATTATTTTGATGTGATATGAAAGTAAAGGGCTTTATGTTTCTAGAACCGTACCGCAATGAATAATCGATTCATACTGGTTCGTCTGCTGGAGCCAATTGGCCTCAACAGTAACTTTAGGCTCCTTTTTATTGGACTATAGCTACCCCATATGTTAATATGTATGTTGCACGTAATGTGGCCTTTCTTTGATTCCATGTGTCCCTCATTGGGTGTTTGTGATGGCTTTCATTCATTGTCCTTAGAAATTATTGATATTAAACCATCAATCAATCCATCTATTGATTTACAAGTTTTTGCGTTTTGTTAAACCGGTTCTTGTTGCTCAACACCAAAATAGTCCCTTGCGGTTTGTTGTCGAGCATGGTGTTCTCTTGTCCACGTCTGAATATGCCTGCAAGAAACCATCAAACATGACTTGGAAGTAAAGGTTCTCGTGCAGGTATGACTATCGATTCAGTAAGCTCTTGTTCTTGACTATATAATACGTATGTTGCTGTTCTCATTGTGGAGAATAACCTTGTTTTCTGTCGCAGCTGTTTGGCCTCTTTATTCAGCAATGGCCACCTACCCATTTTGGTACAATGGCTGGGAGTTGGAATAGATTTTGACTGATTTATTGTTTTGGATATCACAGAAAATACATTTGCCAGATTTGATCTTTATCTCTCATTAACTCAATGCCACTTTTTAGCTTCTGCTACTGTCTGTTCATCATATGCATATAGTTGCTTTAACAATACCTACATGTACATACTACCTCAATAAGCCTGACTAACCGGTGTCTGTATATAGCGTTGCTACTCTTTTCAAATGTCTTTTTACTGTTTTATTTCTTTACTTAGCGACACACACACACTTTTTTCGCACCATTGGTTAGAGCCTGTAAGTAAGCATTTCACTGTAAGGTCTACACCTGTTGTATTCGGCGCACGTGACAAATACATTTTGATTTGATTTGAACTCATTGAAATGAGGAAATCAGTGAGTGTACAGGACCACGCGTCAAACTGACAGTTGATTGCCGAAGTGAAAACAAAACCTGTAGAGGGTTGTCAAACTTATTTTATTTATTTTTTTGCTTTGGGGGGGGGCCCCCTATTGTGTTTTTTTCCCTGGTTTACATTTGCTCTTCTGCTCGTATTTTCCCTATAAACATTGGCTTGACTTTTTATATTACCCTAATAAAGTTTAGAAAAGTAAAAAATAAAAATAAACCTTACGTTACGGACAGCGGTGGAAAAAGTAATGTTACCCAATTGTCATAATTGAGTACAAGTAAAGATAACTCAATAGAAAATGAATAGAGTAAAAGGCACCCAGTAAAATTCTACTTGAGTAAAAGTCTAAAAGTATGTGGTTTAAAATATACTTAAGTATCAAAAGGGAAATTTATAAATAATTTCAAAGTCCTTATATTAAGCAAACCAGATGACACCTTTTTTTTTTTTTTTACGGAAGGTCACGGACACACTCCAACATTCAGACTATTTACCAGCGAAGCATATGTGTTTAGTGAGTATGCCAGACCAGAGGCAGTAGCGAAGTCCAGGGATGTACGCTTGATAAATGCGTCAATCGGGACTATTTTCCTGTCCTGCTAACCATTCAAAATGTATGGAGTAAAAAGTACAATATTTTCTTAAGGAATGTAGTGAAGTAAATGTAGTCAAAAATATAATATATTTTAATAATATAATAAATTACAGACACCCCCAAAACCACTTAAGTACTTTACACCAGTGGCTACGGATTCACATAAGAGACATAGTTAATCTTCCTGTCTCCAATACGTCTTAATGTAAAAAAGAATAATAATAATATATATGCTCCATTCCTCATTTCCTGTTCTTCAACTGCCTGGTGCAGATTTCACCTGTCCATATCTATCAGACATGGCGAAAAGGAGACAAGCCTATTTAGACTTGATATTCAACCCTTTTGTACATCGGGTATATTGACCTGTATCCCATCGGTGTTTGTAGGAAACTACTGCGTGTTTGACAACTGTGTAAATATTGGCAGCTATTTTAGTCTTAGTCACATTTGAGTGATTTCGGTCGCTTTATTCGGATAGTATGACCATCTGTAGAATGTATCAACAGTCTGGATCTGCTACTGCTTGCAGGGGTTAGGTGAAATAGTCTGTAGAGTATCACTAATATCTATAGATGGCCCATCTGTAATATTCATATATAAACTATAGTTTGTGCAAAACAAGACACTATCCAAATAAATCCAACTTTAAATGCTCAGACAAACCGGTAGGATTGGCAAACATTTGCCTGCCGACAGTACTTATTAAATCAAATCCAATTGTATTTGTCACATGCGCCAAATTCAACAGGTTCAACCTTACCATGAAATGCTTACCTAAAAGCCCTTAACCAACAATGCCGTTCAATAAATATTTAAGAAAATATTTACTAAATAAAGTATACAATTAAAAGTAACACAAAATAACGAGGCTATATACAGGCGGTACCGGTACCGAGTCAATGTGTGGGGGTACAAGTTAGTCAAGGTAATTTGTACAGGTAGGGGTAAAGTGATAATAAACAGCGAGTAGCAGCAGTGTAAAAACAAAGGGGGTTACCTACCACCTCTTGACTGTCGACACTGTTCGATCTCTTTAGAGTTCACACAGCAAAGACCTTGGAAGTCAGCCACTCAGCCTTGTTGAAACACTCCACCACAAGGTGGCAGTAGTGTTGTTCGGGTATGCTTATGGTCTACATTCCAAGCTATCTGCGCTAACACAGATGGAGTAATACAAGTCTTTGGTGCTGATGTTGCTATTTAGTAGAAAACTCTTGTTAAGAGCCAGATGGCCACAGCTAGATAACTACCTAGCAAGATAACAAAAACTATTTAATTCACTCTTCATAATGTCTTACTGCCAGTGCCAGCCCATAGACAAATGTTTAGCGTGTTAGTTAATGTTAACATATCCCAGACGGCCACAACTAGATAGTGCCTTCAGAAAGTATTCACACCCCTTGACTTTTTCCACATTTTGGTTTTACCGCCTGAATTTAAAGTGGATTACATTTAGATTTAGTCACTGATCTGCACACAATACCCCAGAGTGTCAACGTGGAATTACGTTTTTAGAAATGTTTACAAATGAATAAAAATTATAATCAGAAGTGTCTTGAGTTAATACGTATTTAACCCCTTTGTTATGGAAAGCCTAAAGTTCAGGAGTAAAAATTTCCTTAACAAATCAGATAAGTTGCATGGACTCACTCTTTGTGCAATAATGGTGTTTTCCATGAATTTGAATCACTACCCCGTCTTCGTAGCCCATACATACAATTATCTGTAAGGTCCCTCAGTCGAGCAGTGTATTTCAAGCACAGATTCAACGACAAAGACCAGGGAGGTTTTCAGTGCCTCGCAAAGAAGGGCTTCTATTGGTAGATGGGGGTAGAATAAAACAACGGGTATTGAGAATCGCTTTGAGTATGAAGTTACATTTTGGATTATGTATCAAAACTATCAATACACCCTGTCACTCCAACATACAGGTGTCCTTCCAAGCTCAGTTGATGGAGAGGAAGGAAACCACTGAGGGATTTCACCATGAGGCCACTGGTGACTTTAAAACAGGTTTTTAATGGTTGTGATTGGAGAACTGAGGATGGGTCAATAACATTGTAGTTACTCCACAATACTAACCTAAATGACAGCGTGAAAAGGAAGCCTGTACAGAATGAGGCACTAAACTAATACTGCAAAAAATTTACTTTTGGTCCTGAATACAAAGCATTATGTTTGGGGGCAAATCCAACATGTTACTGGGTACCACTCCTCATATTTTCAAGCACGGGGATAGCTGCATCATGTTATGGGTATGCTTGTCTAGAGTTTATTTTTTGATCAAAAGAAAAGGAGTAAAGCTAAGCACAGGCTAAGTCCTAGAGGAAAACCTGGTTCAGTTTGCTTTCCAACAGACACTGGGAGACAAATCCACCTTTTAGCAGGACAGTAACCTAAAACACAACAGTGGTTAGCTAGCTTGGAGGAAGTATTTAGTGTTGTGGGCATTGCGTCTGTCACTTCGGTAGCTACCATCCCATAGCCTTCACTGCATATGAAGTGTGACTGGCTCATCGTGGATGTACAGAGAAAATGCCCTTTATGCTCCCCTTCGTGGAGGTTTGTGCTCTCTGATTGGCTCAAAGTCAAGTTGTTGGCAACTGACAACCATTGCTGTAGGTTCGTTGCTACCGGTTCGGCACGCAGCAGGTACCGCGTTTGTTCTAGCGAGACAAGAAACGGCCTCCTACTGTAATAAGTACATATTGGCAGTCTATCAGCAGCGAGATTATCGTGTTTCATGCTTTAGGGTTAGTATATAGTTAGTTTAAATGTTACTGATAGTCTAAAGAGCATCTACAGATGGACTATCCAAATAAACTGTTAGTCATTTCATGTATTTTTATTTAACCCTTATTTTACCATGTAAATTGACTGAGAAAACATCCTGATTTACAGTAATGACATGGGTAATAGTTACAGGGGAGAGGATGGGGGATGAATGAGCCAATTGGAAGCTGGGGATGATTCGTCCTTAGTTAGTTTTAGTTATCAGTCGACTTAAAACTCTGGACAATTTTAGTCTAGTTTTAGTCACTTAGTCAGTGCGTTTTGTCTATTAAATAACGAATATTTAGGCTACCTCTAATTTCCACCACGTGCCTTGTCCAACTAGGCCTCATATACCTTAGCTGGCAACATTTGATATTGTGTCAGATTATAACCAATGCCAGCCGTAATTAACCATATAGTCTATAAAGGCTTGGCTACAGGTTAAACAATTTACAGCTCTAATTTTCTTTCCATCATAACTGTCAAGGGGTTAAATTCCAGTGGTTTCAATGAAAGGGGGATTTGAGCTTTACAAAAATGCCAGAAGCATTACTGTACTTTTAATAGTCAACAAATAGCATTCATTTTTCCCATATGAATAAATGAACCACATGTCGCATTTCCTGACTGCGGCATGAGAGCGGCAACACAGATGAATGAATAACAGCGCACATGGGGAAATAGAGCTTCTGATGTGATCAAAGAGTGACTGAAGTGACTGCCTGGTGGCTGTGTGGCAGAGCCGGGCAGATCAGCTCAATCAGACCGCGCAAATGAAATGTGTCAATTCTGCCAATGAGAGGATTGCATGAAATATTTTGCTTGCATGTTTCTGATTGTACAAAATGTATGAAAAAATGCTTCATGACAAATTAAATGTCCATTATGCTGTTGTGGAATTCTCGTTTCGTCACATTTTTGTTGACTAAAATGAAAAGGTAATGGGTTTTTTTCACAGGGCGCCACGTCATCATAGTTTTAATCAGGAAAAATAGGTATTTGACGAGTATTTTTCGTCATAGTTATTGTTGACGAATTGAACAGTGTTTGACTGGACCTAGATCAGAAGGGGAGGGAGCAGGATAAGGAGTCAGACAAACTGGCTCTACTCAGTGAGGTGGACAGACACCGTAGGCAGATGCTCAGGTAAAATAGCATGGTAGGAGTGTGGATTAGCACGGTAGGAGTGTGGATTAGCACGGTAGGAGTGTGGATTAGCACGGTAGGAGTGTGGATTAGCATGGTAGGAGTGTGGATTACTGCTGTTGCTTCAGTACTGAATCCAGTCTACTGCATAAACTGTACACGAGCATCCTAATGAAATGGTGTGTTTTCTACCCCTACATTAACCAGACAGTATGGAAGAAAGCCAACCTGGCCAGTAAACTGTCGCTGGACAACCTGGAGAAGGAATCTCTTCTCTATGGAGGAGATAGTGAATTTAGACAACGGTAAACGATATTGCCTGTTTCTAGATACTCTTCTGGAGTGTTTCATTGTCTTTCCCTTATTTCACCCACTGTGTGTTTATACTTTGTCTTATTGTTGTCTGTTACTATGAAGATTTAGAATGTTTTTTTTGTTTTTTTTCTCCAATCAGAAAGGTGACCAAAGAGGGCCTGGCCCAGACGTCCAGTGACATCACAGAGAGCCTGATGAGCATCAGCCAGATGATGTCACAGCAGGTGACGCAGAGCGAGGAATCCATAACCATGCTGGGTGAGTGGCTCCCCCTAGAGTACAGAGAGTGAATGCTATCGGAGTCTTGTTTCTGAGAGGACAGTAGTGTTTATAATTTCGGCCCCTGACCCCATCCCCTAGCTCCCTTTTCCTTCAGTGTTTACACATCTGTAAGAACTAGATGAATGAGAAGCAGTGATGTAGTGGTAAAAAGTGGGTAAACACAGATCGCCTTTCACAGTGAATAAAGTAATACTCCCTATATTTACAATGCATTTGTTTGCAATAGGTGGGTAAACGTTTCAGCAACTTTAAAAAGGTGTGTAAGTGCCATTTGCTGTGTTTACCTTCCATTACATCACTGGTGAGAACAATATTTAGATGGTTCCACCAAAAGCCTTCAAAATGGAGGACCCAAGGACTGTTTCTTTCTCAGGTGCCTTATTTAAATACAAGCAACCAGCTGGCAGTAACAGCTGGCAGTATTTGATACAGTTGAAGTCGGAAGTTTACATACACTTAGGTTGGAGCCATTAAAACTCGTTTTTCAACCACTCCACAAAAACTATAGTTTGGGCAAGTTGGTTAGGACATGTACTTTGTGCATGACACAAGTCATTTTTACAACAATTGTTTACAGACAGATTATTTCACTTAGAATTCACTGTATCACAATTCCAGTGGGTCAGAAGTTTACATACACTAAGTTGACTGTGCCTTTAATCAGCTTGGAAAATTCCAGAAAATGACGTCATGGCTTTAGAAGCTTCCAATAGGCTAATTGACATAATTTGAGTCAATTGCAGGTGTACCTGTGGATGTATTTCAAGGCCGACCTTCAATCTCAGTGCCTATTTGCTTGACATGGGGGATGCTTGCAAGCCAAAGAACATCCCAACCATGAAGCACGGGGTGGCAGCATCATGTTGTAGGGGTGCTTTGCTGCAGGAGGGACTGGTGCACTTCACAAAATAGATGGCATCATGAGGTAGGAAAATTATGTGGATATATTGAAGCAACATCTCAAGACGTCAAAGTTAAAGTTTGGTCACAAGTGGATCTTCCAAATGGACAATGACCCCAAGCATACTTCAATAGTTGTGGAAAAATGGCTTATGGACAACAAAGTCAAGGTATTGGAGTGGCCATCACAAAGCCCTGACCTCAATCCTATAGACATTTGTGGGCAGAACTGAAAAAGCATGTGCGAGCAAGGAGGCCTACAAACCTGACTCAGTTACACCAGCTCTGTCAGGAGGAATGGGCCAAAATTCACCCAAATTATTGTGGGAAGCATGTGGAAGGCTACCCGAAACGCTTGACCCAAGTTAAACAATTTAAAGGCAATTCTACCAAATTCTAATTGAGTGTATGTAAACTTCTGACCCACTGGGAATGTGATGAAAACAAATTAAAGCTGAAATAAATAATTCTCTCTACTATTATTTTGACATTTCACATTCTTAAAATAAAGTGGTGATCCGAACTGTCCTTAGACAGGGAATTTTTACTAGGATTAAATGTCAGGAATTGTGAAAAACTGAGTTTAAATGTATTTGGTTAAGGTGTATGTAAACTTCAGACTTCAACTGTATGTCCAAACCCAAAGTCTTTGCCCAGTGTGGACTCTCTCCTCTATAGCAACCTCGTCTCAGGCAGTCCTGGAGATGAATGATGAGTTTAAGGCCATGACCGGAACCATCCAGCTAGGGAGAAAGCTCATCACTATGTACAACCTCAGGGAGCTCACTGACAAACTGCTAATCTTCCTCGCTCTCGTACTCTTTCTCACCGTGATCTTCTACATCCTCAAGAAGAGGTTATTTTTCCTCCAGACCAGACACAACTAACTTTAACTAAGTTACTTTTAGAGCAACTTTGATTCGAGTAACTATGATCATATAAGATAATTTATGACATAAGTGAGTCGTGTGAGATAAGTATTGTAACATTAACATAGTGCTTATTAATGTAAATCCAAATCAACATTTTAAAGACTTGTGCACACACACAGTAGAAATGGCTTTGGGGATAAGCCTATTTTAAACATTATTTGTTCGTCATGGAAGGAATATCAGCTGTTTGCAATACTTAGAGGAAAGTTTGATGGTTAATGTAACCAATTGTTATGATTATCATGTTACTGTATTATTTCATCGCAGGAAGTTAAAGCTGTTGCCCAGTTATCTATATCCTGCTCTGAAAGAGAAATAAATGTACTGTAGTAGTTGCCTTATTTGATGCAGATTACATTTTCTCCTGACCATTATTTAAAGTATAGGGATTCATGTCAATGTGTAACACATTCTCTGTAATGTAATCAGTTTTTGAACAAAACGTTGACTTTATTAAATAGTGTAAAAATAAACAAAAATGAATCTCCAAGCAGCAGCGTGGACATGTAGGATGTGCATATCAACCACACAAGTTTCAGTGACTCTGGTCTAGCATCTGGTCGTCAGTATTTCCTTACGGAGCTAGCTGGCTTGGCTCAGCAGTGGTGAGGCCTGCTCTCAGTAGCTGGCAGCAGGGTGAACTGTACTGGGTACAGTGCTGACCAACCAGGGCAGAAAAGCTAGCAGCAGGGTGAACAGTACTGGGTACAGTGCTGACCAACCAGGGCAGAAAAGCTAGCAGCAGGGTGAACTGTACTGGGTACAGTGCTGACCAACCAGGGCAGAAAAGCTAGCAGCAGGGTGAACAGTACTGGGTACAGTGCTGACCAACCAGGGCAGAAAAGCTAGCAGCAGGGTGAACTGTACTGGGTACAGTGCTGACCAACCAGGGCAGAAAAGCTAGCAGCAGGGGGAACTGAGCAGCCCAGGCACCAGGGCAGAAAAGCTAGCAGCAGGGGGAACTGAGCAGCCCAGGCACCAGGGCAGAAAAGCTAGCAGCAGGGGGAACTGAGCAGCCCAGGCACCAGGGCAGAAACAAATCTGAAAAGCTGTGGCAGTAATCACATAGTCACCGATAAGGAACCATGCATCTCTGCCTTTCTTCAGATAAGACCCAGAAAAGCAGATTACTCTGACCCGTTTCCCTCTCCTGCTCCCTTTCTTTCCACCGGGGGTGGAGGGTGGGGGGTATTTTTAGGTTGGCGTGGACCTGTTATCTGACGTTGCCTTTTCAACACTTTGTAAGGGATGTGTGTAGAGGGGGGCTGGTAGCTGCATGACCTCTCCACCCTCTTTATGGTGATGGTCTCACATGTAATTTGGGAAATATAAATCTGTTTTCATGTTGACCTTTCTGTTCAGTGTACCAATAAAGGCCCCTGACTTTGTCTACCTGAGTTGTCTCAGTTGCGTGTGTTATATGTCATATCTGACTCCGAATCAGTGGGGACAGACTGTGCAGATAGCCTAGTGGTTACAGCGTTGGGCCAGTAACCGGTAGGTTGCTGGTTCAAATACCCAAACTGACAAGGTGAAAAATCTGATATGCCCTTGAGCAAGGCACTTAACCATCATTTGCTCCAGGTACGCTGTACTACTACGGTTGACCATATACAACCACAGATTTTACTGGACCTATGTGACAATACAACATAAAAAAACATTTTTGACAGTGACACGCATTAGTGAGTACATGTGGAGAGAGTCAATAGACCTAAGAGAAGGCTAAGCGGTTCTTACTCGTTTTAAAGTGGCGGCCATTGTGTTCGGCCAATTCCTCATACCGTCCCTTTAGCTGCACACTTATAGCAGCTCTATGTCAAGCAAATGGAGCTATTCTTACAGAGCACCGTGATAGTGTCAATCAAGAGGAGAGGTGTGCATGATCTTGAGATGTGAATAGGTCCTGTTTAGTGGCAGGCCCTGAACTGTGTTCTACACTGAGTACCACAGAGTGAGGGGAAGTGGGCTCCCCCACACAATGCTGCCTAAGGGGCTTTTTAATGTGCTACAGTGCCTTCAGAAAGTATTCACACCCCTTAACTTTTTCCACATTTTGATGTTACAGACTGACTTTAAAATGGATTAAATTGGGATGTGTCACTGATACACACTCTTCTCCATAATATCAAAGTGTGTCTTTAGAAATGTTATTAATTACAAATGAAAAGCAGGAATTTCAGTTTTCAACCCCTTTGTTATGGCAAGCCTAAATACATTCAGGAGTGAAATAGTACTCAAGTCACATAACAAATTGCATTGTCTTTTTGATTAACTACCTCATCTCTGTACCCCACACATACAATTATCTGTAAGTCTCAGTCGAGCAGTGCATGTTTCCAATGCCTCGCAAAAGAAGGTCACCTAAAGTATTGGTAGATGAGTAGGAAAAAAAATGCAGACATTGAATATCCATTTGAACATGGTAAAGTTATTAATTACCTTTTGGATCATGTATCAATACACCCAGTCACTACAAAGATGCAGGCTTCCTTCCTAACTCAGTTGCTGGAGAGCAAGGAAACCGGGTAGGGATTTCACCATGAGGCCAATGGTGACTGTAAAACAGTTGCAGAGCTTAATGGCTGTGATGGGAGAACTGAGGATGGATCAACAACATTGTAGTTACTCCACAAAACGAATCTAATTGACTGAGTGAAAATAATTAAGCCTGTACAGAATAAAAGTATTCCCAAACATGCATCCTGTTTGTAACAAGGCACTAAAGTAATACTGCAAAAACTGTCGCAAAGCAACTCACTTTTTGTCCTGAATAGAAAGTGTTATATTTGAGGCAAATACAATTCAACACATTAAGTATCACTCTCCATATTTTCAAGCATAGTGGTGGCTGCATCATGTTATATGTATGATTGGAATCATTAAGGACTGGGGAGTTTTTCAGGATACATTTTTTTCCGGAATGGAGCTAAGCACAGGCAAAATAATAGAGGGGAAACCATGTTCAGGTGTGTGAATAATTAAGTCAATGTTATATTTCTGTATTTCATTGTAAATACATTTGCTAACATTTCAAAAAAAAAAAACATGTTTTCACTTTATCATTATGGGATATTGTGTGTAGATGGGTGAGAATATATTTAATCCATTTTGAATTCAGGCTGAAAGGCAACATGTGGAATAGGTCAAGGGGTATGAATACTTTCTGAAGGCCCTGTATATAAATCCGTTTCATCAGCATCTTTTGTAAGACACTGGATAAGTGTCTGTTAAATGACTAACATGTAATTATCATATTAATGACAGGTATCAATAAATATTATTATTATATATTATGGCACATTAAACAATGCTGTTTTAATTTAGGGCCTGTGCAGTGATGGTTTTGTAGGTTATTTGGTGCCGTTTCTAAATACATTTGTCAGTGTATTTCTGAGGGCCTGTGGGCGATTTCAGAATTTGACTGTGGATCAGCAGTCACTGTCTGATTAATGATGAGGATGATGAACGCATTTCCCCAAACACTGAACTGTTTCTACTGACGACACGTCTGATGGACTTTAAACACAACCCTTCTGAACGGTCACAAACCTTTCTGTAAATATTTAAATTATGTCAGTGATGCTATCTCACGACCTCGCCTAATGGGGACTGACATGCACCTGTAGAAGAAGGTCTAACTGGGCGTGACCTTGTAGGCCGGACCTATAGATTTAGCCTATATACAAGAAACGTCTAAAGCCCTCCACATATTTGTCTTATTTAGTCAAAATTGCGTGACATGCTCCAAACATATTTTATGGAGAGGCCGGTAAGTCGTTGTGTTAAAAAAAACAACTTTAGTTTCCGGTTATAGTAGATTGAAGGTCTCTAATAGCCACTTGAATGGTTTAACCTGACGTTAAACATACGTGAACCGCTTTACGGGTAGCGGGTGAGATTGTTTGACATGGATTACTGGTAATGTGTGCTGGCTATAGACAATGGCAATTACTATAGGCTACCGTGATGGACGATTTTCCTAATATTAAAACACACTGACATATGGTATCTTTATGTGCTAGGATTGGCCTGGTGTTTATTCAATTTGTAGGCTAGTGAGTCGTGAAACTGAAGAAAAAACCCTGGAGATTTAATGGCTGTAAAGTTAAAAATGATTTAAATGCTTTAGATTGTGTGATCTTGAACATTATTTCCTTATCGATTTGACAATTGTTGTCGTCTAGGCCTATTGTAACGATTTTAATGTAGGCTATTATTATATAGGATTAAAAATACAATACAATTAGGCGAATCCATGTTTTATTAAGCATAATAGTAATGAATATTAGAAATAAAATACTACATTCATCCTTTTAAATAATTAATGGTTGATAGAATTCGTAGTGATAGGCTATAGTTCTATGAAAGCACTAGGCCTAAAATTATAATTGGTCGATAAGTTACATTTCATATTTAGAAATAATTTCTAAATAATTGAAGATGATTAGAAATAATCAGGTGATATAATTGTATCTCGTTCTAGTTGTTTGTTCATATTTATTCATTTAAAAAATGTCCTTCGGGACAATGGTTTAATGTACTTAAGTAAAAATACTTTTGAAGTACTACTTAAGTAGTTTTTTGAGGTATCTTTACTTTACTATTTATATTTTTAACAACTTTTACTTCACTACATTCCTAAAGAAAATTATGTACTTTTTACTGCATACATTTTTCCAAAAGTACTCGATACATTTTGAATTCTTAGCAGGACAGGAAAATGGTCTAATTCAAACACTTATCAAGAGAATATCCCTGGTCATCACTGCTGTCTCTGCTCTGGTGGACTCACTAAACACATGCTTTGTTTGTAAATGATGTCCGAGTGTTGGAGTGTGCCCCCTGGCTATCTGTAAATACAATAAAACAACTAGAAAACGTGTCCGTTTGCTTTGCTTAATATAAAGAATTTGAAATGATTTATACTTAAGTATCAAAAGTAAAAAGTACATTTTAGTAATTACATTTACTTTTGATACTTAAGCATATTTAAAACCTTTAGGATTTTACTCAAATAGTATTTAACTGGGTGACTTTCATTTTTTCTATTAAGGTATCTTTACTTTTACTACAGTATGACATTTGGGTACTTTTCCCACCACTGCCTCAGAATATGTCCTGTAGTCCGCCCCCGTGAAATAGCCTATCAAATTCATGCAGAACAATTCTAATTTACATAAAAGAAAAGCTTTATTTACATATAATACGTGTATTAAGTACCTACAAACATAATTGCCTTCCAGTACATTTGTGACCTCAAAGAAAACGGTGATAGTGAGGGTAAGATGTCCACTGACAAATTGTATACATATTTTCCCTTCCCACTGAAGTAGATACCTACATCTCATATACAACTTCACAATTAACTCCCTATTCCATCTCAGAAACTAGTAACCTAATGAAAATAAAATGTATTTAGTTTAAGCAGCCATCAAGAGTTTGCCAGTCGAAGTACAGTACATGGAATATATCGACATAACACTCAAGTAAGCCTATGCATCCATTGCAAAAGCGCATGCAATTTAAAACAATTTGTCTGACGATAATGTTATATTTCGATCATTCGTTCACCACGCTCTGATTCCATGTAAAGAAGACACTCCATTGCCGGACGGAAACGTGTTTTGTACGTTATTTAACTCCCCAATGCCGAAGTTGATGTAATTCCCGTTGTTTTGTGAGGGCTGGATAGACTGCACCGCAGTGGTGGGATAGTCACACGCATGGTTCATATTACAGCCAGGACTGGGATAATTACTGAACGCTGGGTAACTGTTATAAGTGAAATGGTTAAGGCCTACATTATATGAACTATTATAGGTCGTCGAGTCTCCAAGGCAGGGCTTCCCATCTCGGACCAGTACTGGGACTGAGATGCGTCTCGGCGGCGGGATACCGACCATCTCCAGGCTCTGGTCCTGTCGCTGTCTCTTGCACTTGTAGCGGCGGTTCTGGAACCAGATCTTGACCTGTGTGGGGGTCAGTTTGAGCACTCCGGCCAGGTGATCTCTCTCTGGAGCCGACAGGTATTTCTGCTGCTTAAAGCGACGCTCCAGCTCATACACTTGCGCCTGTGAGAACAGCACGCGCGGCTTCCTGCGCTTCCGGGGTTTGGTGGGCAGATCCGGGTCCTCTGACTTCAGGTCCACCGCCGGCTCGCTCTGAGAGGTGTAGGACATGTCTAGTGGAATAGAAATAAACGAATAAATTAAGACGTATTTAATTTAATTCCAGTATGTTAAATTGTATAAAGGACCCAACAATAGGAATTCAGCTCGGAGACTTTTAGCAAGACATAGTTTAGACAAGCGTTCTAGGTCTGCCCTACAGAGTCCAAAAAGTAAAATGGGTTCAGTCGATTATGATTGCTATATTTTCTAAATTGTAATCAAACTTCCATGGAACTGTTTGGTATCCCGACGAGAGAATGCAATCTAAAATTCAATTACAACTTTCCTTTATTTTCACCTTAATTGTAAAGTAGATTAGGCCTCTTTGACTGTTCTTATTCCAGAATAAGGGTGTACACTAGGAGTAGCATTGCTATTACATCCCTTGTGAAATGTCTTATCCTTAGCCAACACGTTTTAGATTGTCGCAAATCTGTTTGGTTACTTCCATAATTATTCAGATTTTCACTTAGGGCTATTTCGATACTAATATCATAAACTGTTACCTTTTCTGTATTTCCCCTCAAATCTGTCCGTCTTGCCATCCTTGATGTCCATTTCTAAGAAAGATTTCCCATAGAATGCAGCGGCGAAGTTGAGGGCAGTATTTCTGTTGTCTTTAGCCTCATGGAGCTCCTCTCCAAACAGCGAGCCTCCAGACGACATCTCCCGAAGCGGCTCCTGTTTCAGGCGGCCCAGCATGCAGGAGGAGGTCGGTAAGGCACAGTCCATCCGTGGAGAGATGTCCAGTGAGACCAGATCTTCAGCTCTAGTGTGCTGCTCCAGGTTTAATATATCCTTAACCGAGAAGGGTGTGGACGTACTGGGGCTGGAAAACATTGCCAAAGATCAGTTGATCTGACATATAAATGGCAACAAACCAATGATTCCAAAATCTCCTCTTCTTAGTAATATTTACTGAGCTCAAGTACTCGTTCGTTTGTTTAACCGAGGGGGATCTTGACTATCAACTCGAGTCCCTAACTTTTCTTGGCCTCTTTCTGCTATGCATGGGGAAAAAGAGAGGGGGGATGAGGGGGAGGTTAAGTCTCTCATTGGACGTTGTTAGGGGGCATCCTATTGGTGTTGCCAGTTCCGGTGATGTTGAAATAATAGCTGGTAATGTAACCCTACATGTCCGTGGTGCATCTGAATCCAGAATGCAACTTCAGCCCCATTACGCACCGTCACAAACACGCCTTTTGTCCATAATAGATGGTTGGAATTTATTATCAATTTTTATTAATTTTTCCCCGTAAAATGTATATGGTTGAAGGCAAAAGAGAATAAAATAAATACTGGAACCTTTTTCTATGTGTGCACGAGCCTGTCTGTCTGTGTTAGGTTCTGTTTAATAGTTTAATGATGATACATTTTATTTGGCGGACATTCAACGTATGCAAGGAGATGCTTAGCCAGTTACACAACTGAATGCATTCACCCGAAATGTGTCTTCCGCATTTAACCCAACCAACTCCTCTGAATCAGAGAAGTGCAGGGAGCTGCCTTAATCGACATCCACGTCAACGGCGCCCGTTGAACAGTTGTTTGTTAACTGTCTTGCTCAAGGGCAAAACTGCAGATGTTTCCACCTTGGGGATTCGAACCAGTGACCTTTCGGTTACACGCTTAACCGCTAGGCTACCTGCAGTGCATAATATCAGAAAATCGATTACATGAATGAAATCAACATTTAAATTAAAGGACCAGACGAAACAGGACGGTTGTGTAGAGGATATGTACCTGATTTAAGGTCAAGATTTAGGTTTAGGGGGTACGGTTGGTGATAGGGTACGAACCCGGTTTAGGGTAAGTGTGTTGGTTGGGGGACACACAGGGATGGATAGGTATACTGATAATGCACAAAGGGGTGGGAATAAGAGCAGACAAGCAGCAAAGCGTCTAGGTGGAGGGAACTTCCCTGGCAGCAAGACCATAGGGACCAACATGTATCTTCCTCCGCTGGCCTGACTTTCAGGAAGTGATAACAGACAACAAACCAGCATCCTCCCACCCACCCACGCAGCGCACCCGGGCTAGGAGTGTCACACATACCATAACATTTTTGTAGTCATGCCTTATGACACATTCGTCTCGAGCTACATTATGTACAGGCTATGTACACCACAAATGTACACTAGGCCCTACTTTTGTACACTACAAAAGTAGGGCCTATCATATGCCTAGTTATTCGATAAGTCACGTTATTCTCTAAAAATGCATCCAATAAAATATCAGTAGGACAAGGTTTTTGGGGAGAATTGGTGTGCGTAAAGATTCCAAGACGCACTGAGGGGACCTCGCACAGGGCTGGCATCACACCCATTATTAATGCTGGTGGAGACAGCGGTGCCGAGACAGACAGTATTATCGTTTGTTTTATCTACAGCAGCGTTTAACACAGACCCCGGGAACTAAATGGGTCCCTCTGTCTCCGACCCGGCTCGCAGTGTTTATAGTTTTTAAGACTATTTGCGCGCCTCGAAAGCTGATGAATGGTCGCGAGGAGTAGAGCGTCAACACTGCCGTGTCTCGCGCAGCAATAATTGGTGAAATAAAGTAAACGAACCGAACTCAGACGAGCCTCAGTGTAGCGCATGGAAACCGTTTCATTCTTCATGTCAGATTCTTTCCTCTTAACGTTCGCAAACAATTAACATTGCGTTGGCTGCAGTCTGTTGTGACGAATCTCAATAAAAGGTTGAAGGTTATTCACAGTTGATGACAGACAGGCCTGTCCTCGGGCCTTCAGGCCTATCTGACAGAGTTTGACTTAATT
>NC_034188.2:13544342-13746842 GCF_002021735.2 Oncorhynchus kisutch | reverse complement strand
AATCATTGTCAAGATGGTGTAGTACAGGGCCGGTAAATCTTACCATATGACACGTGCCAAACTCATTCCACGGAGGGTCAAGTGTCTGCAGGTTTTCTCTCCAACCTTGTACTTGATTGATGGATTAAGGTCACTAATTAGTAAGGAACTCCCCACACCTGGTTGTCTAGGTCTTAATTGAAAGGATAAACCAAGGGGCCTCCCGAGGGGCGCAGTGGTCTAAGGCACTGCATCGCAGTGCTTGAGGCGTCACTACACACCCGGGTTCGATCCCAGGCTATGTCACAACTGGCTGTGACCGGGAGTCCCATAGGGTGGCACACAATTGGCCCTGTGTCTTCCGGGTTAGGGGAGGGTTTGGTCAGGGGGGGGGTCTCTGCAGGCGACTCTGCAGGCGAATGTTTTCTCCGACACATTGGTGCGGCTGGCTTCCGGATTAAGCGGGCGGGAGTTAAGATGCACGGTTTGGCGGGTCATGTGTTTCGGAGGACAGGTGACTCGACCTTCGCCTCTCCCGAGCCTGTAGGAGAGTTGCAGCGACGAGACAAGATCGTAATGGGATCGCAATGGGATCGCAATGGGATCGCAATGGGATCGCAATGGGATCGTAATGGGATCGTAATGGGATCGTAATGGGATCGCAATGGGATCGTAATGGGATCGCAATGGGATCGCAATGGGATCGCAATGGGATCGTAATGGGATCGCAATGGGATCGCAATGGGATCGCAATGGGATCGCAATGGGATCGTAATGGGATCGTATTGGGATCGCAATGGGATCGTAATGGGATCGTAATGGGATCGTAATGGGATCGCAATGGGATCGCAATGGGATCGCAATGGGATCGCAATGGGATCGTATTGGGATCGCAATGGGATCGCAATGGGATCGCAATGGGATCGCAATGGGATCGCAATGGGATCGTAATGGGATCGCAATGGGATCGCAATGGGATCGCAATGGGATCGCAATGGGATCGCAATGGGATCGTAATGGGATCGTAATGGGATCGCAATGGGATCGCAATGGGATCGCAATGGGATCGTAATGGGATCGTAATGGGATCGTAATGGGATCGCAATGGGATCGCAATGGGATCGCAATGGGATCGCAATGGGATCGTAATGGGATCGTAATGGGATCGTAATGGGATATCAGGAAACAAAAGAAGAAGAAAAAGAAAGGAAAAGCATAAATGTGCAGACACTCAGCCCTCCGTGAGTTTGACACCCCTGTCCTGCGAAGTCTGGAGCTGCTGCTTTTCTCTTTACCTGATCACCTGGTGTCCCAGGTCTAAATCAGCCCCTGGTTAGAGGGGAATCACCCACCTGGTGTCCCAGGTCTAAATCAGCCCCTGGTTAGAGGGGAATCACCCACCTGGTGTCCCAGGTCTAAATCAGCCCCTGGTTAGAGGGGAATCACCCACCTGGTGTCCCAGGTCTAAATCAGCCCCTGGTTAGAGGGGAATCACCCACCTGGTGTCCCAGGTCTAAATCAGCCCCTGGTTAGAGGGGAATCACCCACCTGGTGTCCCAGGTCTAAATCAGCCCCTGGTTAGAGGGGAATCACCCACCTGGTGTCCCAGGTCTAAATCAGCCCCTGGTTAGAGGGGAATCACCCACCTGGTGTCCCAGGTCTAAATCAGCCCCTGGTTAGAGGGGAATCACCCACCTGGTGTCCCAGGTCTAAATCAGCCCCTGGTTAGAGGGGAATCACCCACCTGGTGTCCCAGGTCTAAATCAGCCCCTGGTTAGAGGGGAATCACCCACCTGGTGTCCCAGGTCTAAATCAGCCCCTGGTTAGAGGGGAATCACCCACCTGGTGTCCCAGGTCTAAATCAGCCCCTGGTTAGAGGGGAATCACCCACCTGGTGTCCCAGGTCTAAATCAGCCCCTGGTTAGAGGGGAATCACCCACCTGGTATCCCAGGTCTAAATCAGCCCCTGGTTAGAGGGGAATCACCCACCTGGTGTCCCAGGTCTAAATCAGCCCCTGGTTAGAGTGGAATCACCCACCTGGTGTCCCAGGTCTAAATCAGCCCCTGGTTAGAGGGGAATCACCCACCTGGTGTCCCAGGTCTAAATCAGCCCCTGGTTAGAGGGGAATCACCCACCTGGTGTCCCAGGTCTAAATCAGCCCCTGGTTAGAGGGGAATCACCCACCTGGTGTCCCAGGTCTAAATCAGCCCCTGGTTAGAGGGGAATCACCCACCTGGTGTCCCAGGTCTAAATCAGCCCCTGGTTAGAGGGGAATCACCCACCTGGTGTCCCAGGTCTAAATCAGCCCCTGGTTAGAGGGGAACAATGAAATAAAGCAGTGGAACAGGCTTTGAGTTCCACATTAGAATTTGAGGGTGAAGTGCGGTGTAGGCTGATAGTTAGGTGGTTTGTATTGCCCATGACAAAGATATTTTCACATGCTTACATTTTTCAGTGTTTTTGTGATAAATATTAGAAAGTGAAATTTAAGTTCATTTTCTTGTGTACATGAATATATTTTGAATTGTGAGACAGCTAGTTTGTTTATTTCTGTAGTTCTGATACTGTAAGATCTGCCATGACAGCCTGTTGTTGTTATATAGTGATCATTGTAACTTCACAATAACATTTTAAAGGTGTAAGGGGTTATTTAAAGGTGTAATCAAATCACAGATGGTCGCATTTCTGTGTGAAATGCCTCTTTTCACAACAATGTGTCCAACTGATTCTGAAAAGTATGATTGTGCAGTATGTGGTTTGCCCTGAAGGAGGCGGTATCACACAATATTACACTATAATGATCGGGCTCTATTCATGGCGTTACTATCTGCAATGTTTGACAACATTTGGCAACTGAATGTTGCCCTGGTGTTGAAGAAGACATTAATTGTAGCTGAGAAAGTCCACCCTCAGTCTCCTTGTCTTATCTATGTGGGATGCATATTTTCACCGTATCTTTCTGGATAGTCGTGTCAATATTATCTAAGTGGAAATAATTCCTCTGAATTGTTGTCATGCCACGCAGTTCATGATCAGAGCTACCTACTGAACACACAAAACCTTGATGACTGAACACAGTGTACAAAAATATCCACAAAAAAAGTCACTTTTAATGATAACAAGATACATTTCTGTTGATTTTGATTTCAGAGTTTCATAGTACTGTTTGTATACACATTATCAGACATGTGAAGTAAAACCATACCAGACTACATTCTGCAAGGTCATTCTGGGGGTGTAGAGGAAGTGATGTGCTGTAGGGAACACTGAGAAACAAGAAGTAGGAAGCCCTGTCAGTCTATTTCTCCTGGAACACAAAATGGAGAAGATAGTGACAGAGTATGGAACATATGGTCAGTTACAGTCGTTTACATTCTTAATAGAATTACACACCTGGTGCCCAAAGATAAGTCAATAAACTGCAATAGGTTGTCCTCTCATCTGAATAGAAACAGAGGGTCAGGATAGCATGACTGGCCAACAGACACCTCAGAACTACAAGAAGTGGTGGAAGAAGGAACAGGGAGGACGTGGAGGAGAGAAATCTAGAAATTGTGTCTCCTCAGGAACCGTTGAGTGTAGTTCTCATCCTCCTTTTCTCCTTCATCTCTCTCTCTCCCCGTGCGGCCGGACAGCTCTTGGCTGTAGCACAGAGGAATTCTCTGGTGGCCTTGGTAAATATACAATTTAGAATAACAGCGGACTGAGCCCCAAAGTGTGGACTTGCTGGGGATGCGTCCCAATGGCACCCTATTCCCTATATGGTGCACTACTTTTGACCAGTGCTCATAGCACTACTATTGACCAGGGCCCATAGTAGGGAATAGGGTGCCATTTTAGCATAGGACTCTGGAAAGGAAGAGAGAGAGGGGGCAAGAACAGAACGCGTTCATACCACCTCCTCTACCACCTCCTCCTCCTCTACCACCTCCTCCTCCTCTACCTCCTCCTCTACCACCTCCTCCTCCTCTACCACCTCCTCTACCACCTCCTCCTCCTCTACCACCTCCTCTACCACCTCCTCCTCCTCTACCACCTCCTCCTCCTCTACCACCTCCTCCTCCTCTGCCTCCCCTGGTCTGACCTGGGGATTATACAGGAAGACACTGTTGATTGTCTGCTTCCAGTTACTTGATTGCATACAACGCTTCGATGGCAGAAAGCACAATATTTGTGTTATCTCCCTGGGGTAATGCCTAAGCCTTTAGCTCAGTGGGCTTTCATAGTCTTGTGGTGTCACGTTAGTGTACAGACTGTCTTCAGTTAGAGTGGTGAGTCTGGAGATGGCTTCAGCTGTACAGCAATCAGTGGTATCATCAGAACCACACCTGTCAATCAATCAATCAATCAATCAATCATACTAATCAATCATACTAATCAATCAATCACACAAATCAATCATACTAATCAATCAATCAATCAATCACACTAGTGATGCTTGCTGAGATGCAGTTACTGGGGTGCTACTGTCTGTAGGACTGTCTGTAGCGTGTCTGTAGCATGTCTGTAGCATTGCCTGTAGCGTGTCTGTAGGACTGCCTGTAGGACTGCCTGTAGGACTGTCTGTAGCACTGTCTGTAGCGTGTCTGTAGGACTGTCTGTAGCACTGTCTGTAGCATGTCTGTAGCATGCCTGTAGCACTGTCTGTAGGACTGTCTGTAGATTGTCTGTAGGACTACCTGTAGCATGTCTGTAGGACTGTCCGTAGCCTGTCTATAGGACTGTCTGTAGCCTGTCTGCAGGACTGTCTGTAGCCTGTCTGTAGGACTGTCTGTAGCCTGTCTGTAGGACTGTCTGTAGCGTGTCTGTAGGACTGTCTCTAGCACTGTCTGTAGCGTGTCTGTAGGACTGTCTGTAGCATGTCTGCAGGACTGTCTCTAGCACTGTCTGTAGGACTGTCTGTAGCATGTATGTAGCATGTCTGTGGCACTGTCTGTAGCGTGTCTGTAGGACTGTCTGTAGCGTGTCTGTAGGACTGCCTGTAGCATGCCTGTAGCATGTCTGTAGCATGGCTGTAGCACTGTCTGTAGCATGTCTGTAGAATGTCTGTAGCACTGTCTGTAGCATGTCTGTAGGACTGTCTGTAGTGTGTCTGTAGGACTGTCTGTAGCGTGTCTGTAGGACTGTCTGTAGCATGTCTGTAGAACTCTCTGTAGCGTGTCTGTTCTGTGTCTTTAGGACTGTCTGTTGTGTGTCTGTAGGACTGTTTGTTGCGTGTCTGTAGGACTGTCTGTAAGGTGTCTATAGCGTGTCGGTAGGGCTGTGTGTAGCGTGTCGGTAGGACTGTCTGTAGCATGTCTGTGGGACTGTCTGTAGCGTGTCTGTGGGACTGTCTGTAGCGTGTCTGTAGGACCGTCTACTGCGTTCCTATAGGACTGTCTGTAGCGTGTCTGTAGGACTGTCTGCGAGTCTGTTCCCACAACAACAGAAATGTTTGTACCTAAGAGTCCAATATAAGTTTCAATAATCTTTAAACCGAATCAATTGAAAATCACCTTTGAATTGTTCTAGTGCTACTTACTGTACGACATTGTCACCCCAGTCGAGTGAACTCTAGTAAACCTCAGCCTCTCAGAGAGGAGTCACTACAGATGGAACCAGCATGTTGAGGCACCTGGATGCATTAGCACATTAGCTGAGATCAGAGGAGGGTTTTCTGAGAGAACTAAACCTACGCTATGTCTGCAACCTTATTGGCCCATATGGCCCTGGTCAAAAGCAGTGCACTCTGTAGGGAATAGGGTGCTATTTGAGACACAGTATGCATATGCTGCTACAGACAGACACTGTGACCTGGGTGCCCTAATAGTAGGAATCCTAACGATGGAAGCTGGCCATCGGAGAATGTACCAGTTTGTTTACTTTGCCATGGTAACCCAACCTCATGCACAACAAGCCATATGTGCCAGAACTGGGCTTCAAAACCTGTACAGTTTGTATTTAATCATCAAGTATCTAGTATTATAATACTAACAACACATTCCCACTTTGAAACAACAATGCTGAATGTTGCATATCTACAGATGGGTGGTGATGGAGTCTGGTGTGGTATACAACAGAACACACCATGTACTATAATCTTATATGGTGACTATATTTATACATGTTCATACTGTATAAATATAGATATGTATATTTCTATGTACATTTGGATATTTAAACATTGCATAAAGAATAAAATAAATAATACAAATATAATCAGATGTTACAGTGAGTATGATTTGAGAAACGCTATATTAGAGCCCAAGAAGTCCTAACACTTCAAATAAAATCAGGATAATAAGACTAAACAGAAACAACATCGTGGACTACAATCTGGAGTAACTGAACGAGCTACACCAAGTTACCCTGCAGATGTACCATTTAGGACTTCTGGAATGACTGGAGAGGAGAGGGGGAGAGAGGGATAGAGGACGGAGAGAGGGATAGAGGACGGAGAGAGGGATAGAGGACGGAGAGAGGGATAGAGGACGGAGAGAGGGATAGAGGACAGAGAGAGGGATAGAGGACGGAGAGAGGGATAGAGGACGGAGAGAGCGAGAGAAAGAGAGAGTGAGTCTGTGTATGTGTGTAGATGTGTGTGTTCTTGCATGTACAGTATCTGTCTATGTGTATGTCTGTGTGTGTGTATGCGTGTGTGTGTGTGTGTGTGTGTGTGTGGGAGGGGGGGGCTATGATGGTGACACGGTCAGGGAGGGCTCTGGATAGTTAGGGTTCAATGTCTCTTCACCTCCGGATGTCTGTGGCCTCAGAGCCTTCCTGCTCCGCCGCCACCCCAGCCTCGGGGCTCTGTCGACGGGGACCCTGGCTGCGGCTGCGGGGGTGGGCGTTGAAGCCGCCTTTACTGGGCTTGTCCTTGTCCCCCTGTCGGGGGGGTCTGGGGTGGTCTGGCTCGGAGTGGGGGGACCTGTGGCGGCGGTGGTCGGGGGAGGCGGGGGCGGGGGCCTGACCAGGAGGGGGGGTGAGGGAAGAGCAGACACTCAGGCTGTCACAGAGAGCCCCCCAGTTCTGCTCACACTGCAGCCGGACACTCCTAGACAAGGCCTCCTTCACCTCCTCCCCACAGCTCAGTAGGATGTTGACCAGCTCCACATACGGCCTGTGGGTAGGAGAGAGACAGAGAGAGAGAGAGAGAGAGAGAGAGAGAGATCGTGGGATTATTATACTATTATATGAATATAGGGCTGCACATCCACAGCTTGGTATGGGTGGTTTACATTCTAGGTAAGTCAAAATGGGAAGAGGCAGAGAGAAGAGTAGAAAGAGGTAGAGAAAGGCAGAGAGAGTGATGGAGAGGGAGGAAGAGACAGACAAAGGGTCAGAGAGAAAGAGAGACATAGTACTTCTCACCCTTTAGGGAAGAGAAGAAGGGATGATACGGAGAGAGGGAGAGAGAAAAACACACTGATGAATGCCTACATCCTCACCCTTTAGGGAAGAGGTCCTGGAAGTGGATCATCTCCACCATGACAGCAACGTTCTGCTTGGCTGCAGAACACAGGTTGTGTCTGAGGTAACACTCTCTCTGCAGCTGGAACACCATCTCTTTAATGGCCAAGCACTTCCTGCTGATGCAGCTGAACTTGTGTCTCAAGCCATGGGCCATGCACTTCAGAGCATCCTTGATGAACGACTTACCCTAAACACACACAGTAGATATAGAACACTCAACCCTGACCCTAAACACACACAGTAGATATAGAACACTCAACCCTGACCCTAAACACACACAGTAGATATAGAACACTCAACCCTGACCCTTACCCTAAACACACAGACATGTAGAACACTAAATCCTAACCCTAACAGAACTATAGAACACTTAACCCAAACAGAACTATAGAACACTCAACCCTAACCCTAACAGAACTACACAACACTCAATCCTAACCCTAACAGAACTATAGAACACTCAACCCTAACCCTAACAGAACTACACAACACTCAATCCTAACCCTAACAGAACTATAGAACACTCAATCCTAAACCTAACAGAACTACACAACACTCAATCCTAACCCTAACAGAACTATAGAACACTCAACGCTAACCCTAACAGAACTATAGAACACTCAACCCTAACCCTAACAGATATATAGAACACTCAACCCTAACCCTTACAGACATATAGAACACCTAACCTTTACAGAACTATACAACACTCAAACCTAACCCTAGTATACATATAGAACACTCAAACCTAACCATAACAGAACTATAGAACACTCAAACCTAACCATAACAGAACTATAGAACACTCAAACCTAACCATAACAGAACTATAGAACACTCAAACCTAACCATTACAGAACTATAGAACACTCAAACCTAACCATAACAGAACTATAGAACACTCAACCCTAACCATAACAGACATATAGAACACTCAACCCTAACCCTAACAGACATATAGAACACTCAACCCTAACACTAACGGAAATATAGAACACTCAACCCTAACCCTAACAGAACTATAGAACACTCAATCCTAACCCCAACAGACATATAGAACACTCAATCCTAACCCTAACAGAACTATAGAAAACTCAAACCTGACCCTAACAGAAATATAGAACACTCAACCATTGTACTTAACATGTATTTTACCAGTTAGATTGACTGAGAAGACATTCTCTTTTACAGCAACGACCTTGGGAATAGATGCAAGGGAGAGGAGAGTGGTTGAATTGACCAATTGGAAGCTGGGGATTATTGGATTGGTTGATTGTGCTGTACCAATAAAAACCTGCTAACCCCTGAACATACAGTGCATTCGAAAAGTATTCAGACCCCTTGACTTTTTCCACATTTTGTTACGTTACAGACCTATTCTAAAATTGATTACAAAAAAAAAATCCTCATCAATATACACACAATACCTTATAATGACAAAAAAACTGTTTTTTAAAAATATTTTTGCAAATGTATTAAAAATAAAAAACTGAAATATTACATTTACATACCTTACCAGTCAAAGTTTGGACACATCTACTCATTCAAGGGTTTTTCTTTATTTATTACTATTTTCTACATTGTAGAATAATAGTGAAGACATCCACACTATGAAATAACACACATGGAATCACATAATAACCAAAAAAGTGTTAAACAAATCTAAATATATTTGATATTCTTCAAAGTAGCCACCCTTTGCCTTGATGACAGCTTTGCAGACTCTTGGGATGTGTGCTTAGGGTTGTTGTCCTGTTGGAAGGTGAACCTTCGCCCCAGTCTGAGGCCTGATTGGTAGAGTGCTGTAGATATGGTTGTCCTTCTGGAAGGTTCTCTCATCTCCACAGAGGAGTTCTGGAGCTCTGTCATAGTGACCATTGGGTTCATGGTCGGCACCCTGACCAAGGCCCTTCTCCCCCAATTGCTCAGTTTGGCCGGGCTAGCAGCTCTAGGAAGAGTCTTGGTGGTTCCAAACTTCCTCCATTTAAGAATGATGGAGACCACTCTGTGCTTGGGGACCTTCAATGCTGCAGATATTTTTTCGTACCCTTCCTCAGATCTGTGTCTCAACTCAATCCTGTCTCTCAGCACTATGGACAATTCCTTCGACCTCGTGGCTTGGTTTTTGCTCTGACATGCACTGTCAACTGTGGGCACTTATATAGAAAGGAGTGTGCCTTTCCAAACCATGTCCAATCAATTGCATTTTTTTTTCACCTTTATTTAACCAGGTAGGCTAGTTGAGAACAAGTTCTCATTTTCAACTGTGACCTTACCACAGGTGTTCTCCAATCAAGTTGTTGAAACATCTCAAGGATGATCTATGGAAACAGGATGCACCTGAGCTCAATTTCGAATCGCATAGCAAAGGGTCTGAATACTTATGTAAATAAGAGGTTTTATACATTTGCTGAAATTTCTAAAAACCTGTTTTGACTTTGTCACTATAGTGTATGGTGTGTAGATTGATGAGGATTTTTTATTTATTTAATCTATTTTAGAATAAAGCTGTAACGTAAGAAAATGTGGTAAAAGTGAAGGGGTTTGAATACTTTCTGAATGCACTCTAGATGTTCTAGTTGTAGGATGGTTAGAACTCCTTCTGATGGCCCAGTGAGAGGCCGGGACAGAGCCTGTTCTACCCGTCTGAAAGGGGATCTGGCTCGGCATGGTGCCAGCTGGCTACCCCTGGCCCTGGAGCCCTCTGACCTGACACACAGAGACCTGACCTCCGTGGGAGAGGGAAGGGAATTGGGGCACACAAACACATACGAACGCGCATGTTGGCAAACACACTCAATAAATCCATGTGTGCACTAACATACACGCATGTACACACATACACATGTAGACTTAAACAAACACACACACACACACGCAGAGTGCCTTACCTGGGAGTCGAACTTTCCGGCGTTGTGTAGGAAGGTCAGACAGATCTCCTGCAGGCCTCTGATCTCACAGGAGTTGTTCTCAAAACACTCAAACACACCGCAGCCCACATCTCCTGCACTCACCAGACAGTGCTGGATCTCAGCTGGAGCGAGAGAGAGATGGAGAGAGAGTTGTCACTGACACTTACAGTCTACTATCAAGCATCAACCTCTATCCCCATTACATGTAATGATACAGGCCATGGTCTTAAGCATGGTCTCAGAGCTGTTATTTCCTTGTTGCCCCTAAACTGTTATTTCCTTGTGGTCTCAGAGCTGTTATTTCCTTGTGGTCTCAGAGCTGTTATTTCCTTGTTGCCCCTAAACTGTTCTTTCCTTGTTGTCTCAGAGCTGTTATTTCCTTGTGGTCTCAGAGCTATTATTTCCTTGCTGTCTCAGAGCTATTATTTCCTTGCTGTCTCAGAGCTATTATTTCCTTGCTGTCTCAGAGCTATTATTTCCTTGTTGCCCCTAAACTGTTATTTCCTTGCTGTCTCAGAGCTGTTATTTCCTTGCTGTCTCAGAGCTGTTATTTCCTTGCTGTCTCAGAGCTATTATTTCCTTGCTGTCTCAGAGCTATTATTTCCTTGCTGTCTCAGAGCTATTATTTCCTTGCTGTCTCAGAGCTATTATTTCCTTGCTGTCTCAGAGCTATTATTTCTTGTTGTCTCAGAGCTGTTATTTCCTTGTTGCCCCTAAACTGTTATTTCCTTGCTGTCTCAGAGCTATTATTTCCTTGCTGTCTCAGAGCTGTTATTTCCTTGCTGTCTCAGAGCAATTATTTCCTTGCTGTCTCAGAGCTATTATTTCCTTGCTGTCTCAGAGCTATTATTTCCTTGCTGTCTCAGAGCTATTATTTCCTTTCTGTCTCAGAGCTATTATTTCCTTGCTGTCTCAGAGCTATTATTTCCTTGCTGTCTCAGAGCTATTATTTCCTTGCTGTCTCAGAGCTATTATTTCCTTGCTGTCTCAGAGCTATTATTTCCTTGCTGTCTCAGAGCTATTATTTCCTTGCTGTCTCAGAGCTGTTATTTCCTTGCTGTCTCAGAGCTATTATTTCCTTGCTGTCTCAGAGCTATTATTTCCTTGCTGTCTCAGAGCTATTATTTCCTTGTTGTCTCAGAGCTGTTATTTCCTTGTTGCCCCTAAACTGTTATTTCCTTGCTGTCTCAGAGCTATTATTTCCTTGCTGTCTCAGAGCTGTTATTTCCTTGCTGTCTCAGAGCAATTATTTCCTTGCTGTCTCAGAGCTATTATTTCCTTGCTGTCTCAGAGCTATTATTTCCTTGCTGTCTCAGAGCTATTATTTCCTTGCTGTCCCAGAGCTATTATTTCCTTGCTGTCTCAGAGCTATTATTTCCTTGCTGTCTCAGAGCTATTATTTCCTTGCTGTCTCAGAGCTATTATTTCCTTTCTGTCTCAGAGCTATTATTTCCTTGCTGTCTCAGAGCTATTATTTCCTTGCTGTCTCAGAGCTATTATTTCCTTGCTGTCTCAGAGCTATTATTTCCTTGCTGTCTCAGAGCTATTATTTCCTTGCTGTCTCAGAGCTGTTATTTCCTTGCTGTCTCAGAGCTATTATTTCCTTGCTGTCTCAGAGCTATTATTTCCTTGCTGTCTCAGAGCTATTATTTCCTTGTTGTCTCAGAGCTGTTATTTCCTTGTTGCCCCTAAACTGTTATTTCCTTGCTGTCTCAGAGCTATTATTTCCTTGCTGTCTCAGAGCTATTATTTCCTTGCTGTCTCAGAGCTATTATTTCCTTGCTGTCCCAGAGCTATTATTTCCTTGCTGTCTCAGAGCTATTATTTCCTTGCTGTCTCAGAGCTATTATTTCCTTGCTGTCTCAGAGCTATTATTTCCTTGCTGTCTCAGAGCTATTATTTCCTTGCTGTCTCAGAGCTATTATTTCCTATTATTTCCTTGCTGTCTCAGAGCTATTATTTCCTTGCTGTCTCAGAGCTGTTATTTATTTGTTGTCTGAAAGCTGTTATTTCCTTGTAATCTTCTTTTCAACTTTCTAACCTATGTTTCTGTTAGTAGAGTAAGAGTTCTAGGCCCCTTTCCTCAATACCCTCCCCCCCCCCTCCTTTGTCCATGCATAACAAACAAAATATGGATTTCATGTTTTCATAATTTCCCATCAGGTGACTCTCTGGCCAATCAGTAACATGAATCATTCCGTTAGGGAGAGGAAAATAAGGAACTGTACTTAGGTCTGGACATCCAGGCTGAGATTTGAATTCCCATGGCAGAGAGACTGGCTCCTATGTGGACCCTGGTCCAAAGTAGTGTACCATATAGGAAACAGGGTGTCATTTGGGATGCTCCCTCTTTCTACTGTCAGTGTAGTAGATACATACTAAACCAGCCTCCAGGCTTCAGCGTCAGAGATAAGAAAACAACATCTCTCCTCTTCTCTCCACAGAGAGAGACAGACCAGAGGGGTGTGCAGATGAATGCAGGGTGACAGAGAGATTATTACTGTGTCATTCTGCGTCAAAATACATCTGCATTGCCTGGCGTGAGGATAGGAGGGGATGCTGCACTGCAGATACCGATACAGCGTTGGGTATTACAGGAGAACATACCAACGCAGAAGTCATTACTATTGTGCCTTTAGTCAACCCGTGTCAGTTTTCCTGGTATTAAACAAGCATGTAGATGAGTGACTGTGTATTAGTTTGTATATAATTAGTCTTTCCTGTCTGTGCTGCCAGGTACACATATTTGACACCCTTCAACTTTTCACAGGATCTTTCTAAGTGTCTAACTGGCCGGGCTGCTGTGGAGAGATGGACTAGACTGGTGACTGGACTGGAGCGGGCAGGTGATTGGACTGAAGTAGACAGGTGACTGGACTGAAGTAGACAGGTGACTGGACTAGACTGGTGACTGGACTGGAGCGGACAGGTGATTGGACTGAAGTAGACAGGTGACTGGACTGAAGTAGACAGGTGACTGGACTAGACTGGTGACTGGACTGGAGCGGGCAGGTGATTGGACTGAAGTAGACAGGTGATTGGACTGAAGTAGACAGGTGATTGGACTGAAGTAGACAGGTGACTGGACTGAAGTAGACAGGTGACTGGACTGAAGTAGACAGGTGACTGGACTGAAGTAGACAGGGGACTGGACTGAAGTAGACAGGTGACTGGACTGAAGTAGACAGGTGATTGGACTGAAGTAGACAGTTGACTGGACTGAAGTAGACAGGTGACTGGACTGAAGTAGACAGGTGACTGGACTGAAGTAGACAGGTGACTGGACTGAAGTAGACAGGTGATTGGACTGAAGTAGACAGGTGACTGGTGACTGGACTGGAGCGGACAGGTGTAGGACTGATGTAGACAGGTGACTGGACTGGAGCGGACAGGTGATTGGACTAAAGTAGACAGGTGATTGGACTGAAGTAGACAGGTGATTGAACTGAAGTAGACAGGTGATTGGACTGAAGTAGACAGGGGACTGGACTGAAGTAGACAGGTGACTGGACTGAAGTAGACAGGTGATTGGACTGAAGTAGACAGGTGATTGGACTGAAGTAGACAGGTGACTGGACTAGACTGGTGATTGGACTGAAGTAGACAGGTGACTGGTGACTGGACTGGAGCGGACAGGTGATTGGACTGAAGTAGACAGGTGACTGGACTGAAGTAGACAGGTGATTGGACTGAAGTAGACAGGTGATTGAACTGAGGTAGACAGGTGATTGGACTGAAGTAGACAGGTGACTGGACTGGAGCGGACAGGTGATTGGACTGAAGTAGACAGGTGACTGGACTGAAGTAGACAGGTGACTGGACTGGAGCGGACAGGTGATTGAACTGAAGTAGACAGGTAATTGAACTGGTGACTGGACTAGACTGGTGACTGAACAGGTGACTGACCTGGACTAGACAGTGTTCCTGTCCCTATACTGCACTATAGAAGATAGAGTGGGACACATACGTCGTTTCATAATGCAGCCCAATGTGACATGACTCTGGTAAGACCAGTGGTTGATGTTTAAAACCGGAGTATCCAAATATACAGCGGAGAAGATGTGTACCAGTCCAGTCCAGGGCTGTAGTAGGTTGGCAGTTGGCATCAACCTTGGGCCTCTCGCTGTCCATGTAACTCAGTTGGTAGACTGAAGGTGACTGGACTGAAGTAGACAGGTGATTGGACTGAAGTAGACAGGTGATTGGACTGAAGTAGACAGGTGACTGGACTAGACTGGTGATTGGACTGAAGTAGACAGGTGACTGGTGACTGGACTGGAGCGGACAGGTGATTGGACTGAAGTAGACAGGTGACTGGACTGAAGTAGACAGGTGATTGGACTGAAGTAGACAGGTGATTGAACTGAGGTAGACAGGTGATTGGACTGAAGTAGACAAGTGACTGGACTGAAGTAGACAGGTGACTGGACTGAAGTAGACAGGTGACTGGACTGAAGTAGACAGGTGACTGGACTGGAGCGGACAGGTGATTGGACTGAAGTAGACAGGTGACTGGACTGAAGTAGACAGGTGACTGGACTGGAGCGGACAGGTGATTGAACTGAAGTAGACAGGTAATTGAACTGGTGACTGGACTAGACTGGTGACTGAACAGGTGACTGACCTGGACTAGACAGTGTTCCTGTCCCTATACTGCACTATAGAAGATAGAGTGGGACACATACGTCGTTTCATAATGCAGCCCAATGTGACATGACTCTGGTAAGACCAGTGGTTGATGTTTAAAACCGGAGTATCCAAATATACAGCGGAGAAGATGTGTACCAGTCCAGTCCAGGGCTGTAGTAGGTTGGCAGTTGGCATCACCCTTGGGCCTCTCGCTGTCCATGTAACTCAGTTGGTAGAGTATGATGACACTTGCAACGCCAGGGCTGTAGTAGGTTGGCAGTTGGCATCACCCTTGGGCCTCTCGCTGTCCATGTAACTCAGTTGGTAGAGCATGACACTTGCAACGCCAGGGCTGTGGGCTCAATTCCCACGGGGGATCAGTATGACAAATGTATGTACTCACTCCAGTAAGTGGCTCTGGATAAGAGCATCTGCTAAATGACTAAAATGTAGATGTTATACAATCTTATACAACGCCTGGCCAGTGGCAGCCAAGGAGGACAGGAATAAAACAAATGATAGTGGACCGAAATGAAATGACCAGGAGAGAGAGGGAGAAGTCTGCCTGTTAACCCCAAATGGTAGGATATTTAGAGAGGCCTTCCCTTTGGCTCCAGTCTAAGGCGCAGCGGTCTAAGGCACTGCAACTCAGTGCTAGAGGCGTCACTACAGACCCTGGTTCGATTCCAGGCCGTGATTGGAAGTCCCATAGGGCGGTGCACAATTGGACCAGTGTCGTCCGGGTTAGGGTTTGGCAGGGGTAGGCTGTCATTGTAAACAAGAATTTGTTCTTAACTGACTTGCCTAGTTAAATAATGTATAGTGTACATGGCACACGGTGTACATGGCACACGGTGTACATGGCACACGGTGTTAGGCTACACATGGGCCTATTATAAGTGTTTATTTTGGACTACATGGGTTCAAACAAAAATGTATTTAGAAAACTTCTGTAATCAGTCTTGAAGACCCACAGAGAGAGTGAGTCCCCATCATCTCCCTCTCCTCTCCTCCAGTCACTGCCACTGAGGCATTCGGTACACATGGGATAGAACCAATACTGCTATGGTATTCCATATAGGCCAATCTTGAAAGGGTTAGCATGTTTTAGACATCATAGGATATATGAGTCTTGGACATACAGTATGTGTCTTAGTTGGAGATATGCATTAATATACCTAGAGCAAATCCTGGAAGTGTCATATTTGATAGCCTAGGCAGATTAATCTCACGAGCCCTCCGGTCAGAGTAAATAAAGAATTAAAGCAACAAATCTACTTGAGAAATGATGCTTGTCAACAAGGACTGCTCTGTTGGGGGGAGGTGTGTGTGTGTGTGTGCGTGTGTGTGCGTGTGTGAGAGAGAGAGAGAGAGAGAGAGAGAGAGAGAGAGAGAGAGAGAGAGAGAGAGAGAGAGAGAGAGAGAGAGAGAGAGAGAGAGAGAGAGAGAGGAGAGGAGAGAGAGAGAGAGAGAGAGAGAGAGAGAGAGAGAGAGAGAGAGAGAGAGAGAGAGAGAGAGAGAGAGAGAGAGAGAGAGAGAGAGAGAGAGAGAGAGAGAGAGAGAGAGAGAGAGAGAGAGAGAGAGAGAGAGAGAGAGAGAAAGCGTATGTAGTCACTGGGTTTAACTTTGGTGCGCTGCAGGAAAATGAGCTGCTCTCGGCAGCGAGTGCTTGTGTTGGCGTTTACACGGGAATGTGCCTGGCTCGTCCGAGCTGGCCGCAACGTGCATTGAATTACACAGTGGTGTGGGACTCTGACTGACTGAGGGACTCTACTGTGCAGAGCTGCATCAGGGCTGTCCCTGCAACTACAAGGATTAGAAACCCTTACATTCTCGTGATTTTTATATTGAATAAGAGATAAAAGTATTTATTTCATAACATTGGTTATTTTGCATAGACCGTAGGCCTTTCCTAAGGGACTAGGATTCCTGTTATGAATGCGGAACATCAACCCTGCATGAGGCGATTGCATCATTCCCTATCAGCATGCTTTGTAGGAGCCTAACAATCAACAGTTAACGCCTGGAGTCCACTGTAAGGGCTCAGACACCAAAAGCGTTTGCTGGACAAGAGTACTTAACATCTTTGAACGTAATTTGCGAAACGATTTTACATGTAGACTCGTGTGAAAAATCTCGCCAGTC
Organism: Oncorhynchus kisutch; assembly: GCF_002021735.2. Lineage (NCBI taxonomy): Eukaryota > Metazoa > Chordata > Actinopteri > Salmoniformes > Salmonidae > Oncorhynchus > Oncorhynchus kisutch. Next base: position 13,729,724 of record NC_034188.2, on the reverse strand, counting down.
AGACGTTTGTAGCGGGTGTCCCTAAAACACAGCGCGCTGAATGATCGGCAGTTGAACGCTAGATCCAGATTAGGTGCGATGTGTGCGAGCCTTAAAGCGGTTACCGTTAATTTCACAGTATTTTACAGGCAGCTAGGTGGCGAGTAAAATGCTGTATCTCATATTACATTACTGTAATACTATTGACTGCATTATACTTAAGCAATAAGGCCCGATGGGATGTGGTATATGGTCAATATACCACAGCTAAGGGCTGTTCTTAGGCACAACACAAAGTGGTCATATACCACAAACCCCTGAAGTGCCTTATTGCTATTATAAACTGGTTACCAACGTCATTAGAGCAGTAAAAGTACATGTTTTGTAATACCCTTGGTATAGTCTGATATACCACGACTGTCAGCCTATCAGCATTCAGGGTATGCTACTTTAATCCGAATGAATGACTAAATTAATTAATTAATGGATGAATGAAATTCATTGAGGGGATTTGTTTGTATTTCACAGTATATACTGTAATTACAAGGGATTTGTGCAAGCAGGTTGGCCACTTGATAAAATGTCTAAACACTATATTCATGAATATTTGGGGTTTTATATCAATTGCACTTCTGTAAGCCTTAACAAAGGCTTTCAAACTGGCAACAACTACGGGGCAAAACAGACCAAACGGACTTGGCGAAATGCTCAACCATTTCATTTAAGACGTACTGCCACTCTAATATGGCCCCTATACATTTTAAATTGATTTGCCACTATAACCCAATAGGAGTTAAATTGGTACAGCATTCTCACTCACAGGTGCAACAAATATAGCATGTTACAAGGCACGCCTCAAAGTATGTTAATAAGCCAGACACAACAATACCATTCCCCCACTAGTGGTCAAATGTGTTTGATGCTCCAGAGATACAGTAAGGCACTGTATTATATGGGGTGAAATTACAGTATCATTCAAACATACAGCACATTTTCACATAATGCACCATCATTTACATTATTCTGCAATTAAACATTTCAGATGTGTATTTTATTTTACTGTTTAGAATACCTCAAATGACCTTATAAATGACAGTTTTCCATTAGTGTAGCCTAGGCTCTATTGTAGCCACATGATAGTCACTCAACTGTGGTAGCTTGCTCATAGGCTAAGTCATTTTGCCAAGTTTGTTTCATTTAAATGCAAAACGCATACTGGTTGCCGATGGATCGGCTGGATGTTGGCTAACTTTCAACCAAGCACATTGTAACGAGCATACGCGGAAGAAAAAAAACAACTCAAACGCGCACACGCACAAACACCTAGAGGCGCTGCCATATACGTTATCTATCATGACCTACCTTGTGCCTGTCTATTAATAGTTTACTAACATATTGCATTTCTGTCACCCTGTATTTACAATATATCCCCTTTCTGGATCATCTGAAAAGGTAATCTCATCCATGATAAAGCCAGTATTTCGGTCAAGAAACAGATGAATGCAGAGGGAGAGAGAGATAAATAACGTGTTCCTCGCTCCAAAACACACCGCGCTGAGGGCACGTGCACACAAGCATGCGGTCCCACTCGCGCAAATGTATCCCACTGATCTGTATTCTGATAACATCATTTCAACATCGACCCACTTCCCATACCAAATCCGTCGGGCATTCTCTCTCTCTCTCTCTCTCTCTCTCTCTCTCTCTGCGCGTGCGTGCTCTTTCTTACCTGTGTTCTGCAGAGACATCCGTCCTTTCTGGCTTGCCGGTTTCTCTGATGGGTTGTCATGAACATCGATATTATCCAATCCCACCACTTGCTCCAAAAGTGACAAAACCAGCAGGACTATTGCAAATTTAAACAACATTTCTGCCTCTATCTGTGAAGACCAGTATGTACCTGTGCTAAAGTCTGCCTTCCCTCTGCTCTGAGACAATGATGCAGTGTTGTATCGAAAACGCACCGGTCCAACCAGCCAGTCTGCTCTCTGTCTGTCCGTGGTAACTCAGTAGCACTCACGGCTGTAGACTGTATTCAGGCGGGCAGCGCAGAGAGTGAGACAGAAAGAGAGAGTGAGCACTGGGACAGCAGGGATGCTGCCTATATTTCCCAGAGCCCGGGCGGGTCGTCAATTTAGATGGAGTCAAGCAGGTGTTGTCAGCCAAGCTCAGCGACCAATCAGAGACGCAGACATCCACGTCCAAGGTTGAGATGGGAGTGTCCAGTGAAAGTCCCGTCTTGCCATAAAAGCTCCTCTTGTTAAAAAAAGAAGAAAAAAGCGTGTATGAGTAGGTGGTTATTTACTAGTGTTTGGCTAAGAAACCTGTCTCTTGTTGTTGCTTGCATCTGAGGAAAGAAAACATTTTTAAACAGACTTGTCAGAATCATGTTGGCATGCCAACAGCTATTAGCCTACAATGTAATAACATATAATGATATTAACAGGACACATCTGTTGTGGTTCGATTTATGTAATACTTTGAATAACATATTGGTGGATATAAGGTAAAACATTATTGGCAAGTATATTTTCCTACAACGTATGAGGAAACAGTGTATTGAGTGGTATTATATTGTTCCCATTGAAAGCCTTACTCTATTTTGGCTATAATATATTTGCTACTTTATTACATGTTTCTATTTATGAATTTGTTGTTAATTGCAGTTCCACCATCCACTATGCCGATATGATGCACGTTTCCTAATGGATCAGTCAAGTATTAACTCATGCAAGTGCCCACTGTCTGTGCTTCCTCTCCAAGAGAACCTGTAGCTTAGTAAGAGTCAGGCTGAAGGATTCTGAACAGATTGTCATTGTCCATGCATACAGTACAGGGCATACTCTTCTTGCCCGACTTTCACTGAATTCACTCCTTTTAAATACAGTCAATCAGTAGACTCCTGGTCACTGCAGGTGTTGGTGTTGTCCTGGAGACATGCATGAACTGGAGAGGTATGATGGGATTCTTATCAAACACACACTGAGAGACCCATATCTGAGACTGTCTGGTATGGTGCACCATCATGCCAGGGCCAAGACAATAAGGGAAGTGAAGAGAGGAGGAAATGAGGAGGAGGAGAAGAAGAGGGGACAAGAGCAGGAGAAGAGAGAGGTGATGAGAAGAAAGGAGAGGAGAACAGAAGAGGATATAAGACAAGGAACGGGAGGAGACGATAAGAGGAATGGGAGGAGAGGATAAGAGGAATGGGAGGTGGGGATAAGAGGAACGGGAGGTGAGGATAAGAGGAACGGGAGGAGAGGATAAGAGGAACGGGAGGAGAGGATAAGAGGAACGGGAGGAGAGGATAAGAGAACAGGAGGAGAGGATAAGAGGAACGGGAGGAGAGGATAAGAGGAATGGGAGGAGAGGATAAGAGGAATGGGAGGAGAGGATAAGAGGACGGGAGGAGAGGATAAGAGGAACGGGAGGAGAGGATAAGAGGAATGGGAGGAGAGGATAAGAGGAACAGGAGGAGAGGATAAGAGGAACGGGAGGAGAGGATAAGAGGAACGGGAGGAGAGGATAAGAGGAACGGGAGGAGAGGATAAGAGGAACGGGAGGAGAGGATAAGAGAACAGGAGGAGAGGATAAGAGGAACGGGAGGAGAGGATAAGAGGAACGGGAGGAGAGGATAAGAGGAACAGGAGGAGAGGATAAGAGGAACGGGAGGAGAGGATAAGAGGAACGGGAGGAGAGGATAAGAGGAATGGGAGGAGAGGATAAGAGGAATGGGAGGAGAGGATAAGAGAACAGGAGGAGAGTAGGTGTGTGTGGATGTGTTTAAGACCAGAAGTCCCCAAAAGGATGGTTAACAAACAAAAATTTGACCAACTGGGGGCATTTTGCTAGTTCCCACAAGGAAAAGGGTTATTTCTAGGTTATAATTAGTGTTAGGGTTAGAATTCGGGTTAGTAGTTTATGGTTAGGGTTACGAGTTAGGGTTAGGGAAAATATGATTTGAATGGGAATCAATTGTGTTAGAGCTAGGGGCTTTTTGACAGTACCCCTTTTGATTTGAACAAAACCTACCATACATATTTGCCCAGTGTAGAAGTGCTCAGAACGTGACTTTTTGGACCTGAATGACAAAACATTCAAGAGATAAAGGTGTTCAAAGTTGACCCATTTTGCATACCCCACCATACTAACCAGCTAACCGATCGCTGCAGCTGTACATAGTAAATCGGTAAATAGCCCACCCATTTTTACCTACCTCATCCCCATTTTGCACACCAATATCTTTACCTGTACATGACCATCTGATCATTTATCACTCCAGTGTTAATCTGCAAAATTGTAATTATTCGCCTACCTCCTCATGCCTTTTGCACACAATGTATATAGACTCCCCTTTTTTCTCTACTGTGTTATTGACTTGTTAATTGTTTACTCCATGTGTAACTCTGTGTTGTCTGTTCACACTGCTATGCTTTATCTTGGCCAGGTCGCAGTTGCAAATGAGAACTTGTTCTCAACTAGCCTACCTGGTTAAACAAAGGTGAAATAAAAAATAAATAAAAAATACCATGAGACATCCGTGTCTTCATCACTGGAAAAAATACCATGAGACATCCGTGTCTTCATCACTGGAAAAAATACCATGAGACATCCGTGTCTTCATCACTGGAAAAAATACCATGAGACATCCGTGTCTTCATCACTGGAAAAAATACCATGAGACATCCGTGTCTTCATCACTGGAAAAAATACCATGAGACATCCGTGTCTTCAACACTGGAAAAAATACCATGAGACATCCGTGTCTTCATCACTGAAAAAAATACCATGAGACATCCGTGTCTTCATCACTGGAAAAAATACCATGAGACATCCGTGTCTTCATCACTGGAAAAAATACCATGAGACATCCGTGTCTTCATCACTGGAAAAAATACCATGAGACATCCGTGTCTTCATCACTGGAAAAAATACCATGAGACATCCGTGTCTTCATCACTGGAAAAAATACCATGAGACATCCGTGTCTTCATCACTGGAAAAAATACCATGAGACATCCGTGTCTTCATCACTGGAAAAAATACCATGAGACATCCGTGTCTTCATCACTGGAAAAAATACCATGAGACATCCGTGTCTTCATCACTGGAAAAAATACCATGAGACATCCGTGTCTTCATCACTGGAAAAAATACCATGAGACATCCGTGTCTTCATCACTGAAAAAAATACCATGAGACATCCGTGTCTTCATCACTGGAAAAAATACCATGAGACATCCGTGTCTTCATCACTGGAAAAAATACCATGAGACATCCGTGTCTTCATCACTGGAAAAAATACCATGAGACATCCGTGTCTTCATCACTGGAAAAAATACCATGAGACATCCGTGTCTTCATCACTGAAAAAAATACCATGAGACATCCGTGTCTTCATCACTGGAAAAAATACCATGAGACATCCGTGTCTTCATCACTGGAAAAAATACATATAATTTAGAAACTTATGAACAGGGTTTTCAAACTATTTTATGATTAAATATATATATATATACTGTTTTTTATTTAAAAAATGATATATATATATTTTTTAAACTTTTAACGTCAATTAAATGTGTAACTCAGATTTTTTTCTTCTTATTAGCATATGTTGTAGCTTAGACCCTATTTTACATCATCTAAGGTTTCTGTGTTGTGCCCACCATCAGTTGAGACACAGCATGCTCTTGAATACAGGGTGGGTGTCATGTTTTAGCTGATAAATGTACTGAAATGGGAATACAATTGAAGTATCCATTTTCAAATGGCACCACACATATGGTGTTGGAGGTCCACACATCAGAGAATGTTGACTTGAATGGCAATATCTGTTGTTTTAAATGACACTGTCAATCCTCCATAGGAAACCTATTGAAATCATTGAAATATACATAACAGAATAGACATGACCATTCCACCCACGGCATTCGACGTGGGTGGACTGGCGGTCATCTTTGTGGTAGTAATTAGAAGTTAAACATTCAACTAAAGTCAATTTCAATGGTGTACCAGCTACATTTCAGTGGTCTGAATGGATAGGTCCATTCTGTGAATTATATTTCTATGATTGATTGACACCCACCCTGAAGGTGAATTCCATTCTGTGAATTATATTTCTAGGATTGAAATGACACCCACCCTGAAGGGATGGGACCATTCTATGAATTATATTTCTAGGATTGAAATGACACCCACCCTGAAGGGATGGGACCATTCTATGAATTATATTTCTATGGTTGAAATTACACCCACCCTGAAGGGATGGGACCATTCTATGAATTATATTTCTATGATTGAAATGTATTCAGGAGCATGTTCTGATTAGGTGAAATAGGGTCTAAAATACAACATAGGAGTTTATGCATTTTTTGATAATTGACATTCATGGTTTAAAAATAATAATAATAATAATAAAATAGTTTGACAAGCTTTTAAATTATATGAAACTCAACCGCTCATCTCTCCAGTGATGAAGACATGGATGTTTCATGGTAGGGTATATGCAAAATGGGTCAACTTCGAGCAGCTTTATCTTCTGAATGTTTTGCTGTTCAGGTCCAAAACATCACTTTCTGACCACTTCTTCCATGGACAAACGTGTATGGAAAGTTTTGTTTAAACCAAAAGGGATGTTGTCAAAAAAGTGATTGAATTCAAATGGATTTAACCATGAGGAATGTTGGTCCAAAGTTGCTACCAGCTATATGCCAATATGCTCCAGACCACTTGGCAGAGGCAGTGATGTGATCTTATGTAAACTGCAGTGATAGGCTACTGACACTATCCTATAAGCTGCTCGGCCCACCACTTTGACTAGCCCCAAATATAATAAACATGTAATTGAGATTTATATTGCACTGCGTGCTATCTGTTGTTTTTGCCAAATGTGTCAAGCAACGTTTTATGCGTGGTTTTGGCACGGGTTCGGATTTGCCTAATAAGCTCCTATTTTTAGTCTGGCCATGCAATCACATGCACATTTAGATTATACCGCATAGTCTTCTAATTGTTTACCAAAGTTATGATGGTCATGCCACGACTCGGAAATATTCCCGTCTGGTTTGATTATTTATCGTTTTAAATTGGCCTGCAGTGCTGCGAGCGGGATGAATCGTGCTAAATTGACCACATCTGTGGAAAAAACGGAACGAGATGCAGCCTGGCCATCTCGAGGAATTCAGAGCCGCTGAGAAAAAGTCGTTTTGGCGAAGTTCCCGCTAAAGCTGAAAATAGCCCGGAGAGACTCACAGACAGTGAGAGCAGTGGTAAGGTTTTACTCGGCAGCCACACGAATCGGAACGGAATGAGATGAGCAACGGGAATCCGAGTGTTATCATGATAAATAGATGAACGGAAGAATCTACATCTCCGCTTTAAACGACAGTGTGCTGTCTACTGTAGCCTATGTAACGTTACGTAGGATATAACCTAACATTATTAAACACCACAACAGTGACAAAACGATCCACCTCTCAAGGAACCCTGGGTGCATGAAGGATCACTTTTGGAAGCAGTGTAGGTGTTGTGTATGTAGTGTTTGTTTCCCTATTCCGCTGGCCCGCTGCCTGTAGGTTGGCTGTACCTACCACGGTTTGGAATCTCCTTCTGAATCCACGTCTGTCCAAACCCTACCCATGCTGCGAACACACCCTCGATCTAGGCCAATCAGCGCAGAGCAGGGCCCCGCAGGCTGGTAATGGCGTGGAGGCAGACTGGCCCGCAAGCAGACTAGCCCGCGGATGATAGACTGCAACCAACCATGTATTTAGCACTTCTTAGATCCCAAAATATGTCTCAGGAAAGACAGACTGCAGGTACTCTACCGTTCTGGGTCACTTAGAAATGTCCTTGTTTTTTTAAAGAATATAATTTTGGGGGGCTTTTAATAACCCTGTCAACATCTTGACTATATTTCCTATTCATTTTACAACTAATTTCATGTATGTTTTCATGAAAAACAAGGACATTACTAAGTGATCCGAAACGTTTGAACTGTAGTGTTTGTCCAGATTGTGTCATTCATTAGGGCTATTCACAATGACTACATATAGGTAGCCTACGGTGCCTGTATTCTCTTTTACAGTGATATAACACTTTTAGTTTTAAACCCAATGCATGGGAATGAGTCAGACCCATATACCCACTGAGCACAGACACCAATTCAAAGTATATTCCACATTGGTTGAAATGAAGTGGAAACAACGATTCAACCAGTATGTGCCCAGTGGGTAGCTGAGGAAGATACATGTATACAGAACAAAAATATAAAGGCAACATTCAACAATTTCAAAGATTTGACTGAGTTACAGTTCATATAAGGAAATCAATCAACTAAAATAAATTCAATTGGCCCTAATCTATGGATTTCACATGACTGGGAATACAGATATGCATCTGTTGGTTAGAGATACCTTTAAAAAAAGGTATAGACGTGGATCAGAAAACCAGTCAGTATCTGGTGTGACCACCATTTTCCTCATGCAGCTAGACACATCTTCGCATGGAATTGATCAGGTTGTTGATTGTGGCCTGTGAAATATTGTCCCACTCCTCTTCAATAGCTGTGTGAATTTACTGGATATTGGCGGGAACTTGAACATGCTGTCGTGCACGTCGATCCAGAGCATCCCAAACATGCTCCATGGGTGACATGTCTGGTGAGTATGCAGGCCATGGAAGAACTGGGACTTTTCAGCTTCCAGGAATTGTGTACAGATCCTTGTGACATGGGGCCGTGCATTATCATGCTGAAACATGAGGTGATGGCGGCGGATGAATGGCACGACAATAGGCCTCAGCATCTCATCACTGTGTCTCTGTGCATTCACAGAGCAATTATGTCATGGTGCCAGTTAGCATAGGCCTATCCAACAGAGTCACTACCTCAGTGGTGAAAGAAGCCAAACTGATTTCTCAGAGACCTTGACCCCCTTCAGCCCACTTCTAGACCCATCAAGATGTCAAGTGGTCTCTGTGTCAATAGGAGAATGATTATATTTCAACATTAATTGTTGAGATGAGGAGATTGGCGGTTGTCAAGTGGTCGCTGTATGGTCAGTATTCATTGTGGAGATGAGGAGATTGGCGGTTGTGAAGTGGTCGCTGTATGGTCAGTATTCATTGTGGAGATGAGGAGATTGGCGGTTGTGAAGTGGTCGCTGTATGGTCAGTATTCATTGTGGAGATGAGGAGATTGGCGGTTGTGAAGTGGTCGCTGTATGGTCAGTATTCATTGTGGAGATGAGGAGATTGGCGGTTGTGAAGTGGTCGCTGTATGGTCAGTATTCATTGTGGAGATGAGGAGATTGGCGGTTGTGAAGTGGTCGCTGTATGGTCAGTATTCATTGTGGAGATGAGGAGATTGGCGGTTGTGAAGTGGTCGCTGTATGGTCAGTATTCATTGTGGAGATGAGGAGATTGGCGGTTGTGAAGTGGTCGCTGTATGGTCAGTATTCATTGTGGAGATGAGGAGATTGGCGGTTGTGAAGTGGTCGCTGTATGGTCAGTATTCATTGTGGAGATGAGGAGATTGGCGGTTGTGAAGTGGTCGCTGTATGAATAGGATAATATTATATTCTAAGGTCATCTCTCTTTCATTGCTCCATGTTATTGGATGTCAGTCACATGCTGGTTCTCTGTTTAGAATTTCACCCTTCTCTTGCCCATGTAGTCAGCATTCTGTTTTTCTGATCATCCATAGTGGTAGTGTTAGGACTGTTTTATACATACACTTTAATGCCTATATTGACAGATTCTTTCAGGAGTCTGTTTCTAACAAAACTTTCCAATCAATGCATCTTCATTTAATTACTTCCAACACTGAATGCCCATCCCAGGCAATTCCTAATTTCCAGAGTATAGGATGAACAGTCCATAATTAATGAGCTCAGAGGTAGGAAACATACTATGTGACTGATGTTGTCACTAATAGCAAAAATAATAAAGTTAGGGAGGAAAATACATCATAGGCACAGGTGATGAATTAATGATATATCCAATCCCTAACATTAGGTTAAACTACAATACAATATGATGGAGAGGATGGATCCCAAGTCTTAGGATAAACTACAATACATTACAATTTACAATTAAAATAACTTTCAGTGATGCCTCTCAAAGTAACTCTTGAAGAAGGAAAGGAACTTCCTGAGAGACAGGAAATGCAGGCTATTGTCACAAGCCATGAACAAAGTGCCTTTGATTTCCGTCAGACATTATGAGTACCCTACATTTCAATAAAACATTCAATTTAACAGTTGAATCACATAGAGGATATATGCTTTAACTAAACCATGTCAAGATGCACACTTAAGTCAAGCAAACCTCAATGCTGGTGGATCAGTGTGGTCACTCAAGATCCAAGGCGATATTCGACGTTCATCCAGGTCCCCAGGTTGTCAGGAGATGCACTCAAAACCGGCCACTAGGGGCAACGGTGAGTGCTATAGAGCTTGCCGGGTTGTAGTCCTAAAACCCGGAATGAGTTATCTCTGGTTCGTTCAGCCATTTCTATAGGGAAAACGAATGGGGAAATAATAGGGGTTTGGAATAAACACCGAAAATAAGGTCTGAGGTTAACACAGGCTTAGGAGATCTTCTACGTTTTGTTCTATGAGATAAAATCAGTCAGTTAACATGACCTTGATGAACTATGAAGCATTTTGTGTTCTTTGTTTGCTTTTTTACTCCATAACTGCTTCAAAATTCACAGAAAGTGAAGTTCGCTGATGAAGATTATTTCATAGAACAAAACGTATAAGATCTCCATATTTTCAGCGTTTATCCAAAAACCTTACAAAAACTCCATTCATTTTCCCATAGGCTCCCAGTGCCAGGCACTCTTTTATTTATTTATATTTTATAACCTGTCTCAAACCTTACTTTAACCATTCGGAATGAATGCCCAAACTTAACCGTCAAAATGTGACGTTTATCCGTAAGATCTTGTTGAGTGGCTAGCCATGCCGGCAGCCTGCAGATGCATCGTGCACTAGGTTCAGATCTGTGACAGCTACTTAAAGATCTTAAGACCGTTATCGTCGCCTTTAATTCCAAACACATTTGAATTACCGTTAAATGTTCTCACATGCAGAGCAGAAGCCTCTCACGGTTTAGCGGTTGGTTTCGTGTCACTGAGAGTGGTCTGTCTGTCTCTGTACTATTTCAATAACACACAAATCTCATTTATCGTGTGTATGTCGCTCATTTTGACGTGGCCCCTTTGCAGTGACACAGTCCAGAATGTGGGGAAGAATGCTTTGAGTACAGTAACATTGATGAGCTGTGACTTATGGTGTGTGTTTGTGTGCTTGTGTGGGTGTGTGATGTGTTGTATAAGGGTCTGGATGCAGTATGGGTCAAACCCCTTCATGAAACCACACTATGAGGATCAGTGTGTGTGTGTGTGTGTGTGTGTGTGTGTGTGTGTGTGTGTGTGTGTGTGTGTGTGTGTGTGTGTGTGTGTGTGTGTGTGTGTGTGTGTGTGTGTGTGAGTTTCAAGTTTTAATGTCACATGCACAAGTGCAGTGAAATGCCTTTCTTGCAAGCTCTGAACCCAACAACGAAGTAATCAATATCAATGTAGTACTAACAATAACACGGTAGAACAAAAAGTATTCACACCCCTTGACGTTTTCCACATTTTGTTACGTTACAGCCTTATTCTAAAATGGATTAAATAGTTTTTTTCCCCTCATCAATCTACACACAATACCCCATAATGACAATGCAAAGGTGTTAAGAAATTGAAATTACATTTACATAAGTATTCAGACCCTTTACTCAGTACTTTGTTGAAGCACCTTTGGCAGTGATTACAGCCCCAAGTCTTCTTGGGTATGACGCTACAAACTTGGTACACCTGTATTTAGGTAGTTCCTCCCATTCCTATCTGCAGATTCTCTCAAGCTCTGTCAGGTTGTATGGGGAGCATCTCTGCACAGCTATTTTCAGGTCTCTCTAGAGATGTTCGATCGGGTTCAAGTCCGGGCTCTGGCTAGGCCCCTCAAGTACATTCAGATACTTGTCCCAAAGCCACTGCTGCGTTGTCTTGGCTGTGTATTTAGGGTCGTTGTCCTGTTGGAAGGTGAACCTTCGCCCCAGTCTTAGGTTATGAGTGCTCTGGAGCAGGTTTTCATCAAGGATGTCAATGTACTTTTCTCCGTTCATCTTTCCCTCGATCCTGAATTGTCTCCCAGTCCTGCCGCTGAAAAACCTCCCCACAGCATGATGTTGCTACCACCATGCTTCACTGTAGGGATCACGCCAGGTTTCCTCCAGTCATGACACTTGGCATTCAGGCCAAAGAGTTCAATCTTGGTTTCATCAGACCAGAAAATCTTGTTTCTCATGGTCTGAGAGTCCTTTAGGTGCCTTTTGTCAACTCTATGCGGGTTGTCATGTGCCTTTTACCGTGGAGTGGCTTCCATTTATTTTTTATATTTTTTATTTATTTCACCTTTATTTAACCAGGTAGGCTAGTTGAGAACACCTTTATTTAACCAGGTAGGCTAGTTGAGAACACCTTTATTTAACCAGGTAGGCTAGTTGAGAACACCTTTATTTAACCAGGTAGGCTAGTTGAGAACACCTTTATTTAATCAGGTAGGCTAGTTGAGAACACCTTTATTTAACCAGGTAGGCTAGTTGAGAACAAGTTCTCATTTGCAACTGCGACCTGGCCAAGATAAAGCATAGCAGTGTGAACAGACAGCACAGAGTTACACATGGAGTAAACAATTAACAAGTCAATAACACAGTAGAAAACAAAGGGGGAGTCTATATACAATGTGTGCAAAAGGCATGAGGAGGTAGGCGAATGATTACAATTTTGCAGATTAACACTGGAGTGATAAATGATCAGATGGTCATGTACAGGTAGAGATATTGGTGTGCAAAAGAGCAGAAAAGTAAATAAATAAAAACAGTATGGGGATGAGGTAGGTGAAAATGGGTGGGCTATTTACCAATAGACTATGTACAGCTGCAGCGATCGGTTAGCTGCTCAGATAGCTGATGTTTGAAGTTGGTGAGGGAGATAAAAGTCTCCAACATCAGCGATTTTTGCAATTCGTTCCAGTCACAGGCAGCAGAGTACTGGAACGAAAGGCGGCCAAATGAGGTGTTGGCTTTAGGGATGATCAGTGAGATACACCTGCTGGAGCGCGTGCTACGGATGGGTGTTGCCATCGTGACCAGTGAACTGAGATAAGGCGGAGCTTTACCTAGCATGGACTTGTAGATGACCTGGAGCCAGTGGGTCTGGCCACTCTACCACAAAGCCCTGATTGGTGGAGTGCTGCAGAGATGGTTCTCCCATCTCCACAGTGGAACTCTAGAGCTCCTTCAGAGTGACCATCGGGTTCTTGGTCACCTCCCTGACCAAGGCCCTTCTCCCCCGATTGCTCCGTTTGGCCGGGCTGCCAGCTCTAGGAAGAGTCTTTGTGGTTCCAAACTTCTTCCATTTAAGAATGATGGAGGCCACTGTGTTCTTGGGGACCTTCAATGGTGCACAAATGTTTTTGTACACTTTCCCAGATCTGTGCCTCGACACAATCCTGTCTCTGAGTTCTACAGACAATTCCTTCGACCTGATAGCTTAGTTTTTGCTCTGACATGCACTGTCAACTTTGGAACCTTATATAGACAGGTGTGTCCCTTTCCAAATCATGTCCAATCAGTGGACTCCAATCAAGTTGTAGAAACATATAAAGGATGATCATTGGAAGCAGGATGCACCTGAGCTCAATGTCGAGTCTCATAGTAAAGGGTCTGAATACTTATATAAATAAGGTGTTAATTTATTTATTTTCTTCAGAAATGTGCTAAAATTGATAAAAACCTGTTTTCACTTTGTCATTATGGGGTATTGTGTGTAGATTGATGGGGATTTTTATTTTATTTAATCCATTTTAGAATATGGCTGTAACATAACAAAATGTGGAAAAAGTCAAGGGCTTTGAGTTCTTTCCAAGTGCACTGCATGTGAGTGTGTTTGCCTGTGTGTAGAGTCAGTGTAAATGTGTGTGCATGTTATGTGTGTGTGAGCAAATGAAGTGAGTTTGTGTGTGTGTGCTTGTGTTTGTGTGTTGGAATGTCAGTGTGCATGAGTGTGTAGAATCCTGTGTGTCACGACTCCCACCGAAGGTGGCTTCTCTGCCGCTCGGCGGTCGTCGTCGCCGGTCTACTAGCCGCCACCGATCCCTTTTCCTTTTCTGTTCGTTTGGTCTTATTGGTTGCACCTGTCTCTTATTTTGTTTATTGATTTATGTCTATTTAAGCCTGTTAGGCCCGCCTATTGTTGTGCGGGATTGTTTTCTATTAGTCAGGGTGTGTGTGTTTGTGTTGCTGTCCGTTTGTGCCCTGTGTTGGGTCGGACTATTTTTCTGTCAATTTTTTCGCCTATTGTTTTGGGAGTTCTTTGGGAATCCAAATTAAGACGGTTTCCCCAGTACCTCTGCTCTCTGCAATTGACTCTGCACCCACCACTCCAGGTGGTGACACTGTGATTCATTAGAGACAGTACAGAAGGCAAAGCCACCTCAGATAGTCTGTAGCCATTTTGTTAGCTATTCAGTAGTCTTATGGCTGGTGGATGGAAGCTGTTCAGGAGCCTGTTGGTGTCAGACTTTATGTTCCGGTACCGCTTGCTGTGCGGAAGCAGAGGGAACGGTCTATAGCTTGGGTGGCTGTAGTCTTTAATGACTTCCCGGGCTTTCCTTTCACACCGCCTGATATAAAGGTCCTGGATGGTAGGGATCTCGGCCCCAGTGATATACTGGGCTGTCCGCACCACCCTATGCAGCACCATGCGATCGAGGGCGGTGCTGTTGTCATACCAATGTACAATGGTGCAGCTGTAGAACTTTTAGAGGATTTGAGGGCCCATTCCAAACCTTTTCTACCTCCTGAGGGGCAAGCGGCTCTTTCGCGTCTTCTTCATGACTGTGCGTTTGTGTGTAGACCATTTTAAGTCCTTAGTGATTGGGACACTGACGAACTTGAAGCTCTCGACCCACTCCACAGCAGCTCTGTCGATGCAAACAGAATGCATGAATACGGAGCCATAATCTGATTTGCCGAATGGAGGACGAGGGAACGCGTTGTGTGCTTGCTTGTGGGTAGAGTAACAGTGGTCTAGGACTTTATCACCCCTAGTGGCCAAGGAAATGTGTTAATGGATGTTGGGCATCACGTCTTTGCTTTGCTAAAGTCTGATGTTGAAAAATCCATAAGGACTGATTGATTCACTTGATCCCTTCTCACTGCAGTACCGACTGATGTTAAATCCATAGGGGCTGATTCTATTGTACCCTTTTCACTGCAGTTCTCTGCACCACTAACCGCAGAACGATTGACCTATATTTTGAACTTGACAATTGTTTCTCCTGTTCTCCCTAAGCTCTGGAAAGCGGCACATGTCCTCCCCCTTCATAAAGGAGGAGATCCTTCTGACTTAGATTACGAAGATTCCAATGTTTTAGAACACCTGGCCAACTGTCAGCTAAGAACTGATTTAACTACTCACTCTTTTCTTCATGTGCACCAGTCTGGTTTTAGACCTGGACACCAGATTGCGGCAGCCATTACTCTTAAACCTTCGGATGGCCTTCGCTTTATCACAGGTGACAGTCTTAATACTCACCACTGCATCCTGTATCAAAAGTTTGGCTGGTCCTCATTTAACCTTCACTATCCCTTTTATGTTTTCAAAGCTCTACTACTCAAGCTTCCAACTTACCTAACTTTGTTGCTAGTGTGTAAAAGAATGAGCAACCAAACCCGCTCGCAGGATTGGTTAGCTCTTGAGGTCCCTCTAGTCTTTAGTTTTAGTGCCCCCCATTGTTAGAAAAACCTAAACAATTCCTTGCGTCTGGATTCCCCTGTACCGTTAGAGAAATTTAGGACTCTGGTGTTGAATGAATTGATTGTGGATTGCAGTTGTTTCGATTGATTGTAGTAGTTTATTTGTTGCAATTGCTGTGTTGAGGTTGTGGCTTTTGAGGTTGTGGTGTTGAGGTTGAGGTTGTGTTGTTGTGGTTGTGGTGTTGAGGTTGTGGTGTTGTTGTTTTATTTGAAATGTAATTTTTTTTTGTAAGAAAATGTTTGTACTCAGGGCACCATTGGGAATGAGACCCTGGTCTCAAATTGGCTACCCCGAATAAATTAAAGTTAAAAAACACATACATTATTTTTTTTCTTTTCCTAAGGTATGTATGCAACAGTCACAGTAACAGCTGAAAACTCCCTCGGGACGTAGAAGGGTCAGCATTTGACCATCATTGTCATGACCGTCGTGTGAATAATTGGACCAAGGCGCAGCGTGAGTAGATTTCCACATTTGAATAATAGTGAGACTTCCAAAACAACATAATGATCGTGAAATACGTAGCACACATAGGCACTCATACAAAACAATATCCCCCATAGCAGGTGGGAAACAGGACACACTAAGTATGATCCCCATTTAGAGGTAACGATCATCAGCTGCCTCCAATTGGGAACCATACACACACACCAACATAGAAATATAATACCTAGAAACCCCCCTAGTCACGCCCTGACCTAAAACACCATAGAGAACCCCGAGGGCTCTCTATGGTCAGGGAGTGACAATCAGGTATTCCAAGACGGGTGAACAATGAGTCGAGACTTCCACACCATTTGTTGTTGATAAATAAACAAACCCCTCCCTTCTTGATTTCCCTGACTCCACTGTCCTGTCTGCTCGGTGAATGGAGAATCCATCGAGTTGGATAGCCATGGTGGGTATCTTGTCCGAAAGACATGTTTCAGAAAAGCAGAGAATATTGCGGTCATCCATCTATTTATCAAGTCATAAGCCAATAGAATGGAGGGGAAAGGTGATCAGTTCTCCCTTCGCCTTAATCTCACCAATCTCTTGCCTCTGTAATGCCGGCCTTTCCGCTTGGATACACCAAAAAAATGGGTCAGAATTACAGAAAGAGCCCAGCGAAAGTCGAAGTTGAAGCCAAAATGGAGGTAAGTAACTGCCGATCTGATGTTCATAAGTTCTTGTCGGTTATGAGAAAGGATAGCGGATACATTTCGTGAAATTAATTCAAATAAATGCCCAAAGAATCACAACATATCAAAGTTGGTTCAGGGCTCGCAAAACAGTGGCCATCCAGTACGGCGCCATCTTTGTGTGTTTGTGTGTGTTAGGGCAGAACAACTTTTTACATGATGACATGGAGATGCTGTTTAGCAGTCATTCCAAGTTCAATAAAGGCGTATGCATTTAGCAGCATTTTGATTGGTTTTCTTATAGTAACAACACAGGTATTAACTAGTGGAACTCTGGTATTAAGGCCTACTAGGGCTGCAATATTCCAGCAACGTTCCCAAATTCCCTGTTTTTCCTGAAATCCTGGTTGAAGAAAGAATAAACAGTCATTCTGGAGTCTTTCAATCAGATTTTCTGGAAAATCAGGGAATTTTGGGAAAGTTACTGAAATTTTGCAACCCTTTACTCGAGAGAAGTCCTGAAATATTTAAGGAATGGGGACACCAGAAAGGGCCTACACTAAAGTCTTTGAGGAAACTGAGTTTGATAGCTGGAAGATGATAGCTTGTAGCTAGTGTGTGTGTATTCATATGCAAGTTCTTGTAGAAGGTGGAGCAGGCTATTGAGAGCTTCTCCCTCTCTCTCTCTAATTATCTATCTTCTCTTTAAAGTCACCCCAGGTCTGTAAACTCACCTGACTCGTGAAAAGACTACTTTTACAGGCCCAACACTCTTACTTCAAACAGTGAGAGATTTCTACCTCTCAGACCCTTGTTTTTGGCCTCAAACAATGTGCTATTATATTGTTACTTCAGTGTAAATAATATTGCTACAGTCCTGCTAGATGGACAGTCTCATTTACTATCTGTGGTTCCACGTTCAAAATGGCACCTTATTTTTTAACCAGAGCCCTATGGGTCACCAATACATCCAGGCTGTGTCTGAAATTGCATGCTGTTCACTATATAGTGCACTGCTTTTGACCAAAGCCCTATGGGCCAGAGCCCTATGGGTCAAAGCCCTATGCGTCAGAGCCCTATGGGTCAGAGCCCTATAGTTCTCTCTGTCACTACTGACTGATTATTCAGTGATAAGGACCTCAGAGAATACCCATGTGACCGCTCACCTTGGCTGCTCCGTCGTCCACCTCTATCTCTCATGGCGATGAGAGATAGAGGTGATGTCACCATGTTCTGAGACGTATGAGGTCGCCCTCTCCGTGTACGGTGGGCGTGCGGGGACAAAAGGGACAAAAGAGGAGCAGCTTTCAACACAAAAGCCCAGTTTAATGAGTGTGAGACATGAGGGACGTGGTGGGTGGCGCAGACAGCAGAGTGTCATAGCCATTCAAAAGAAGAAGAAGAGGAGACTGGGAGGGAGGGAGAGCAATTAATGATCAGTTTGGTGAATTGGGCATAAAGGCCTTTATTATGTAAGTCAGCCAAGTTGTGGATATCAACGAGGCAACTGCGTCATGACAGCCCCTGTTCTCGGTTATGCTTATTTCTACTGGAGCCCATAATATTGGGGCTTTGGATGTTATATTTATCACACTGCTCAATAGACAGGGTGATTGGCCCAACACAATGTAACACACTTTACCCCTCATTAGAGATAAAGAGGTCTTTGTGGAGCGATAGAGAGGGATGGAGAGAGAGAAGGAGAGGGGGAATAGAGAGGGAGGGACTTGGAAAGGGGCAGGGAGCGAGAGAGAGGGATGGAGAGAGAGAAGGAGAGGGGGAATAGAGAGGGAGGGACTTGGAAAGGGGCAGGGAGCGAGAGAGAGGGATTGAGAGAGAGAGGGATGGAGAGGGGGAAAATATAGGGAGGGAGTTGGAAAGGGGCAGGGAGAGAGAGAGAGGGATAGAGAGAGAGAGGGGTGGAGAGAGAGAGGGGTGGAGAGGGAGGGAAATGGAAAGGGGCAGGGAGGGAGAGAGAGGGAGGGAATCAGAGAGGGGTGGAGAGCGAGGTAGATAACTATGCTCTTGGCTGGGCAGTGTTTACGTCATATTAATTATCAGGTGATTGAGAGTGTAGACTCACTAGCCCGTGATCAATCCAGTCAGGACATATAACAGGACATAGAGGGACATAACCCACTTATAAAAGCACATAAAGGGACATATGTCACTGATAACAGGACATAGAGGGGTATAATCCACTGATAACAGGACATAGAGGGGTATAATCCACTGATAACAGGACATAGAGGGGTATAATCCACTGATAACAGGACATAGAGGGGTATAATCCACTGATAACAGGACATAGAGGGGTATAATCCACTGATAACAGGACATAGAGGGGTATAATCCACTGATAACAGGACATAGAGGGGTATAATCCACTGATAACAGGACATAGAGGGGTATAATCCACTGATAACAGGACATAGAGGGGTATAATCCACTGATAACAGGACATAGAGGGGTATAATCCACTGATAACAGGACATAGAGGGGTATAATCCACTGATAACAGGACATAGAGGGGTATAATCCACTGATAACAGGACATAGAGGGGTATAATCCACTGATAACAGGACATAGAGGGGTATAATCCACTGATAGCAGGACATAGAGGGGTATAATCCACTGATAACAGGACATAGAGGGGTATAATCCACTGATAACAGGACATAGAGGGGTATAATCCACTGATAACAGGACATAGAGGGGTATAATCCACTGATAACAGGACATAGAGGGGTATAATCCACTGATAACAGGACATAGAGGGGTATAATCCACTGATAACAGGACATAGAGGGGTACAATCCACTGATAACAGGACATAGAGGGGTATAATCCACTGATAACAGGACATAGAGGGGTACAATCCACTGATAACAGGACATAGAGGGGTATAATCCATTGATAACAGGACATAGAGGGGTATAATCCACTTATAATTAACAATAGAGTCCGAATCCGTCCAAATGGCACTGAGTTTACCAAGCATTAGGAACACCTTCCTAGTATTGACTGGTCCTTTGACACCCAGCTGACCTTCTCTAAGTGGTGAGACTAAAATGACGTCCCAAATGGTATCCTTTTCCCTACGTAGTGCATTATTTTGACTAGATGCGGCCCAGAATAAAGGGCCCATATAGTACACCTGCTGCATTTGTTGCCTGCTACAAGTACGACCAAATTAAAGCTGTTTTGAACTCTTTCAGTTAATATATCCTGAGTATAACCATGGTAATATACACATTCAAGTGTACAGGTATCTCACACACATATCCCAGCTACATTAAACACTACTCGATAAGTTTACTACAAGAACAAGTCAGTCAGAGTTATTTCAGCAATTTACTTTTCTATATTGAAATATCTGAATTTTGTCTTGGATTGATAAACCAATATTACTTCACTCCTCTTTTGGAACTGCGGTTATTCTGTGTTAGTGAACAATGATATTACTGTTTGGTAGCTCATTATAAAATGTATTTCTGGTTTGGATTGTTCTGGCAATGTTGCTTCTATACTGGCATCTTGGTTTACAACAAACGTATCAGGATTGTTAGGATGTTAATATGAAAAAGTGTCATATAAAACTGTGTGTGAAGTTATTATTAAAGTCTTATTATGCTGGTCAGGCAGAAAGTGTATTTTACTAAGACACTTTGTTGATGACTTTATTGATAAAGAGTCATGGTTTCACATAGTGATCATTACCTTGTGGGCAGCATCGGGTTCAAGAGAGGACAAGTAGCTTTGTCAGTGTGTTATTATTAGCACCTTCATGACAAGCTGAAGAGCTTTCGGTCTGGTCTAATCATCATGTCAGAAATGTATGAAAACCCCAAAGATAGAAGATTGCTGTTTTTGTGATTTTTGTTTACGACGTGTCTTACTAGATGTGTGTGTGTGTGTATGTTGGAACATGTTTTATTTTTCCATGAGGCTGGCGGTTGGGAGGGGGGCAGGGACACTAGGGAAGATTAATAGACTTCTAGCAGAGTCAAATCTCCTCAGGATTTTTTGGGGGGAATTCCGCCTCGCAATTATGACATCCGGGGTGGAAAGCATGGTTCCCAAGAACCTCCATCTATCCTCACCTCTTTCCTCCTCTCCCTCTCCTCACCTCTGTCCTCCTCTTCCACCCCTTCTCCTCACCTCTCTCCTCCTCTCCCTCCCCCTCTCCTCACCTCAACCGTTCGCTGCCCGCACCCGCCTGTCCGACTAGCATCACCACCCTGTACGATTCTGACAGAGTGGACAACTATAAATACCTAGGTGTCTGGCTAGACTGAAAACTCTCCGTCCAGACTCATTTTAAACATCTCCAATCCAAAATCAAATCTAGAATTGGCTTCCTATTTCGCAACAAAGCTTCCTTCACTCACGACTGCCAAATTTACCCTAGTAAAACTGACTATCATACTGATCCTCGACTTTGGCGATGTCATCTACAAAATAGTGTCCAATACTCTACTCAGCAAACTGGATGCAGTCTATCACAGTGCCATCCGTTTTGTTACCAAATCACCTTATACCACCCAACACTGCGACCTGTATGCTCTAGTCGGCTGGCCCTCGCTATATATTCGTTCGACAGACCCACTGGCTCCAGGTCATCTATAAGTCTATGCTAGGTAAAGCTCCGCCTTATTTCAGCTCACTGGTCACGATAATAACACCCACCCATAGCACACGTTCCAGCAGGTATATCTCACTGATCATCCCCAAAGCCAACACCTAACTTGGTCGCCTTTCCTTCCAGTTCTCTGCTGCCAGTGACGAATTGCAAAAATTGCTGAAGCTGGAGACTTATATTTCCCTCACCAACTTTAAACATCAGCTATCTGAGCAGCTAACTGATCGCTGCAGCTGTACATTGTCCATCTGTAAATATCCCACCCAATCTACCTACCTCATCCTGTCACGCCCTGACCTTAGAGATCATGGGCGTGAGTAGGGCGTGAGTAGGGGTGGGTATTCTATGTTTTTGTGTTCTATGTTTTCTGTTTTGTGTCTTTCTGCACCAGACAGAACTGTTTCGGTTTCGTTCGTTCTCTTCGTTGTTTTTTTGTTAATCAGTGTTCAGTCAAATAATAAAGATGAACACGTACCACGCTGCACCTTGGTCCTCCACTCCTTCCAACAGCCGTTACAGAACTACCCACCACAAACGGACCAAGCAGCGTGGTAACAGGGAGCAGAGGGTTCAGGACTCCTGGACTTGGGAGGAGATATTGGACAGACAGGGACCCTGGAGAAAGGCTGGGGAATATCTCCGCCCCAAAGAAGAACTGGAGGCAGCTAAAGCTGAGCGGCGGCAATATGAGGCAAGGCAGCACATCAGGCACGAGAGGCAGCCCCAACAAAAACATTTGGGGGGGGGGCACACTGGGAGATTGGCGGAGTCAGGCAATAGACCTGAGCCAACTCCCCGTGCTTACCGGAAGCAGCGTGGTACTGGTCAGGCACCGTGTTATGCGGTGAAGCGCACGGTGTCTCCAGTGCGCGCTCATAGCCCGGAGCGCTACATGCCAGCCCCCCGCAAGTGCCATGCGAGAGTGGGCATCCAGCCAGGGTGTATTGTGCCAGCCCAACGCATTTGGTCTCCGGTGCGCCGTTTCGGCCCAGGGTATCCTGTATCTCCGGGGCGCTGGGAGGGTTCAGTTCACCCTATGCCTGTGCTCCGCCGGTGCCGGGCGGATGTGGGCATTGAGCCTAAGGGAGATGTGCCAAGGCTGCGCACCAGAGCTCTAGTGCTCCCCCACAGCCGGTTCATCCGGTGCCTCCTCCATGCACCAGGCCTCCTGTAGGTCTCCCCAGCCTGGTGGGACCTGTGGCAGCCCCACGCACCAGGCTGTCTCTGCGTCTCCTCCCTCCAGGTTCGCCCTCCTGTCCAGAGCTGCCAGGGTCGCCCTCCTGTCCGGAGTTGCCAGGGTCGCCCTCCTGTCCGGAGCTGCCAGGGTCACCCTCCTGTCCGGAGCTGCCAGAGTCGCCACTCCTGTCCGGAGCTGCCAGAGTCGCCCTCCTGTCCAGAGCTGCCAGAGTCGCCCTCCTGTCCGGAGCTGCCAGGGTCGCCCTCCTGTCCGGAACTGCCAGGGTCACCCTCCTGTCCGGAGCTGCCAGAGTCGCCACTCCTGTCCGGAGCTGCCAGAGTCGCCCCCCTGTCCGGAGCTGTCAGAGTCGCCCTCCTGTCCGGAGCTGTCAGAGTCGCCCTCCTGTGCCGGGGCCCACGGCGAGGGTCCCCAGTCCCGCACCAGAGCCACCACCGCAGATAGATGCCCACCCAGACCCTCCCCTACCTTTGTGTGAGGGGGGGGGGGGGATACTGTCACTCCCTGACCTTAGAGATCCTTTTTATGTCTCTATTTTGGTTTGGTCAGGGCGTGAGTAGGGGTGGGCATTCTATGTTTTTGTGTTCTATGTTTTCTGTTTTGTGTCTTTCTGCACCAGACAGAACTGTTTCGGTTTCGTTCGTTCTCGTCGTTGTTTTTTTTGTTAATCAGTGTTCAGTTCAAATAATAACGATGAACACGTACCATGTTGCACCTTGATCCTCCACTCCTTCCAACAGCCGTTACACATCCCCATACTGTTTTTATTTACTTTCTGCTCTTTTGCACACCAGTATCTCTACTTGCACATCATCATCTGCTCATTTATCACTCCAGTGTTAATTTGCTAAATTGTAATTCTTCGATACTATGGCCTATTTATTGCCTACCTCCTCATGCCTTTTGCACACTGTGTCATTGACTTGTTTATTGTGTTATTGGCTTGTTAATAGTTTATTCCATGTTATTCCACGTGTAACTCTGTTGTTGTCTGTGTCACACTGCTTTGCTTTATCTTGGTAAGGTCGCAGTTGTAAATGAGAACATGTTCTCAACTAGCCTGCCTGGTTAAATAAAGGTGAAATATATATATTTTTTAAACCTCTGTCATCCTCTCCCTCCCCCTCTCCCCATCTTTCTCATCCTCTCCCTCCCCCTCTTCTCACCTCTCTATTTCTGGGGATGGAGCTGGGAATGAAGCTGGGAATGGAGCTGGGATTGGAGCTGGGAATGGAGCTGGGAATGGAGCTGGAGATGGAGCTGGGGATGGAGCTGGAAATGGAGCTGGGGATGGAGCTGGGGCTGGAGCTGGGCCAAGGCTTTCGACTCTATCAATCACAACATTCTTATTGGCAGACTCGACAGCCTTGGTTTCTCAAATGATTGCCTCGCCTGGTTTACCAACTACTACTACTACTACTACTACTACTCCAACTAGTTCAGTGTGTCAAATCGGAGGGCCTGTTGTCTGGACCTCTGACAGTCTCTATGGGTGTGCCACAGGGTTCAATTCTCGGGCCGACTCTCTTTACTGTATACATCAATGATGTTGCTCTTGCTGCTGGTGATTCTCTGATCCACCTCTACGCAGATGACACCATTCTGTATACTTCTGGCCCCTCCTTGGACACTGTGTTAATTAACTAACCTCCAGACGAGCTTCAATGCCATACAACTCTCCTTCTGTGGCCTCCAACTGCTCTTAAACGCAAGTAAAACTAAATGCATGGAATTGTGTACAGATGTAAAACAGTCTGGTTAGACTGTAAACTCTCCTTACAGACTCACATTAAGCATCTCCAATCCAAAATTACATCTAGAATCGGCGTCCTATAGCGCAACAAAGCATCCTTCACTCATGTTGCCAAACATACCCTCGTAAAACTGACCATCCTACCGATCCTCGACTTCGGTGATGTCATCTATAAAATAGCCTCCAACACTCTACTCAACAAACTGGATGCAGTCTATCACAGTGCCATCCGTTTTGTCACCAAAGCCCCATACACTACCCACCATTGCGACCTGTACGCTCTCGTTGGTTGGCCCTCGCTTCATACTCGTTGCCAAACCCACTGGCTACAGGTTATCTACAAGTCTCTGCTAGGTAAAGCCCCGCCTTATCTCAGCTCACTGGTCACCATAGCAGCACCCACTCGTAGCACGCGCTCCAGCAGGTATATCTCACCGGTCACCCCCAAAGCCAATTCCTCCTTTGGTCGTCTTTCCTTCCAGTTCTCTGCTGCCCATGACTGGAACAAATTGCAAAAATCTCTGAAGCTGGAGACTCACATCTCCCTCACTAGCTTTAAGCACCAGCTGTCAGATCAGAGCTGTCAGAGCTCACAGATCACTGCACCTGTACTTAGCCTATCTGTAAACAGCCCATCTAGCTACCTACCTCATCCCCATACTGTATTTATTTATTTTGCTCCTTTGCACCCCAGTATCTCTACCTGCACATTCGTCTTCTGCCGATCTACCATTCCAGTGTTTAATTGCTATATTGTAATTACTTCGCCACGATGGCCTATTTATTTCATTAACTTACCTCATTTGCACTCACTGTATATAGACTTTTTGTTTTCTTTTGTTCTACTGTATTATTGACTGTATGTTTTGTTTATTCCATGTGCAACTCTGTGTTGTTGTATGTGTCGAATTGCTACGCTTTATCTTGGCCAGGTCACAGTTGCAAATGAGAACTTGTTCTCAACTAGCCTACCTGGTTAAATAAAGATTATAATTTTTTTTTTTAAACACAGGGTGGAAAGACTGTAATACACTGAACTAAAAAATAAACGCAACATGTAAAGTGTTGGTCCCATGTTTCATAAGCTGAAATAAAAGATCACAGAAATGTTCCATACACAGAAAAAGCACATTTGTTTGCATCCCTGTTAGTGAGCATTTCTCCTTTGCCAAGATAATCCATCCACTGACAGGTGTGGCATATCAAGAAGCTGATTAAACGGCATGATCATTACACAGGTGCACCTTGTGCTGGGGACAATAAAATACCACTTTAAAATGTGCAGTTTGGTCACACAGCCCAAAGCCACAGATGACTCAAGTTTTGAAGGAGCGTGCAATTGACATGCTTACTGCAGGAATGTCCACCAGAGCTGTTGCCAGATCATTTTATGTTAATTTCTCTACCATAAGCCACCTCCAACGTTTTAGAGGATTTGAAAGAATGTCCAACCGGCCTCCGGACCGCAGACCTCGTGTATGGCGTGGTGTTTTGGTGAGCAGTTTGCTGATGTCAATGTTGTGAACAGAGTGCCCCATGGTGGGGTTATGGTATCGGTAGGCATAAACTACAGACAACAAACACAATTGCATTTTATCAATGGCATTTTGAATGCACAGAGATAACGTGATGAGATCCTGAGGCCCATTGTAATGCCATTCATCCACCGCCACCATCTCATGTTTCAGTATGATAAGACACGGCCCCGTGTCGCAAGAATCTGTACACAATTCCTGGAAGCTGAAAATGTCCTAGTTTTTCCATGGCCTGCATACTCACCAGACATGTCAACCATTGAGCTATTGAAGAGGAGTGGGACAACATTCCACAGCCCACAATCAACAGCCTGATCAACCTTATGCAAAGGAGATGTGTTGCCCTGCATGAGGCAAATGGTGGTCATACCAGATACTGACTGGTTTTCTGATCCAACCCCTGACCCTTTCTTAAGGTATCTCTGACCAACAGATGCATATCTGTATTCCCAGTTATGTGAAATCCATAGATTAGGACCTAATTTATTTATTTAAATTGGCAAATTTCGTTATATGAACTGTAAACATCTTAGAAATGATTGCATGTTGCGTTTCTATTTTTGTTCAGTATAGATATTATACAGGGCTCAGGGTGTCACTACTCACTGACAGGCTGGAAAGAGTAGAGTAGTGATGACATTACCCTTAATAGTGAGTGACAACACTAATGCAGACAAGGCTGATTTGAAAGTGAGGAGAAGACAGGCGTTTATTACCCTTCATGACATCTCTGATCCTTTGGCTAGACGTCTCTTTATAAGGTGACAGTTACATACTGGTCCTCAATAACATCTCACTGGATCATGTATTTATTGTACCCTTCTTGTACCTGGCAGTTTGACTGAGGACACATTTATGAGTCTAGTAAACAGCGTTCTGGGTTCCCACACTGAACTGAGGCTGTAGCTCAGCCTCCCTTCCACTCCTCACTGCTTGAGTCCTCCTCTCTTCTCCCATCCCCTTCTCTCCACTCCACTCCAAGAAGTAAGGATGGGGGAGGTACACAGACAGAGTCAAGGGATAAAAATAGACAGAGGGGTTTGGGTTGAGGGGTGCTGCTGTGTGAACACAAACACAAGTTGGATGAAGACCATGGGTTCCTATAAAACCTTTGAGGAGGGTTCTGGGCAGGGTGTGTGTTGTGTTCATGCTGCAGAATTCCTGGCATGGTCAAACATCATAGAACAGAGGAAAACGAGAGAGAGAGAGAGAGAGAGAGAGAGAGAGAGAGAGAGAGAGAGAGAGAGAGAGAGAGAGAGGGGGAGAGAGAGAGAGAGAGAGAGAGAGAGGAAGAGAGAGAGATAGAAAGAGGGAGAGAGAGAGAGAGAGAGAGAGAGAGACAGACAGAGGAGGGAGAGAGAGAGAGACAGACAGAGGAGGGAGAGAGAGAGAGAGAGAGAGAGAGGAGGGAGAGAGAGACAGAGAGAGATAGAGAGAGATAGAGAGAGTGAGAGGAAGAGAGAGAGAGAGAAAGAGTGAGAGAGAGAGAGAGAGAGAGAGAGAGAGAGAGAGAGAGAGAGAGAGAGAGAGAGAGAGAGAGAGGGACAGAGAGAGAGAGAGGAGACAGAGAGAGAGAGAGAGAGAGAGAGAGAGAGGAAGAGAGAGAGAGAGAGAGAGAGAGAGAGGAAGAGAGAGAGAGAGAGAGAGAGAGAGAGAGAGAGAGAGAGAGGAAAGAGAGAGAGAGAGAGAGAGAGAGAGAGAGAGAGAGAGAGAGAGAGAGAGAGGAGGAGAGAGAGAGAGGAGGGAGAGAGAGAGACAGAGAGAGATAGAGAGAGATAGAGAGAGTGAGAGGAAGAGAGAGAGAGAAAGAGTGAGAGAGAGAGAGAGAGAGAGAGAGAGAGAGAGAGAGAGAGAGAGAGAGAGGGAGAGAGAGAGAGAGAGAGAGAGAGAGGGAGAGAGAGAGAGAGAGGGAGAGAGAGAGAGAGAGACAGAGGAGGGAGAGAGAGAGACAGAGAGAGACAGAGAGAGATAGGGAGAGTGAGAGGAGACAGAGAGAGAGGAAAATATATTTCACAGCAATTTAGATGGTACAGTGATTCCCTACACTGTTCGGTGCTTATTTCCTCACATAAACTGAAATTGATCGAACAGTATATGATTGTTGAAACCAGGAAATGACAGAGTGATTTCTGCATTGGCTGCTTGATTCGATTTCCACTAGATTACACTGCCACAGTCAAAATAGTTTATCCATTTTGACACCATAAAAAAAGAAATAATTCGCAAAAATCCAAATAACTTCACAGATCTTCATTGTGAAGGGTTTAAACACTGTTTCCCATGCTTGTTCAATGAACCATAAACAATTAATGAACATGCACCTGTGGAACGGTCGTTAAGACACTAACAGCTTAAAAACGGTAGGGAATTAAGGTCACAGTTATGAACACTTAGGACACTTAAGAGGCCTTTCTACTGACTCTGAAAAACACAAAAAATAAAGATGCCCAGGGTCCCTGCTCATCTGCTTGAACGTGCCTTAGGCATGCTACAAGGAGGCATGAGGACTGCAGATGTGGCCAGGGCAATAAATTGCAATGTCCATACTGTGAGACGCCTAAGACAGTGCTACAGGGAGACAGGACGGAAAGCTGATCGTCCTCGCAGTGGCAGACCACGTGTAACAACACCTGCACAGGATCGGTACATTCGAACATCACAGGATGGCAACAACAACTGCCCGAGTTACACCAGGAATGCACAATCCCTCCATCAGTGCTCAGACTGTCCACAATAGGCTGAGAGAGGCTGGACTGAAGGCTTATAGGTCTGTTGTAAGGCAGGTCCTCACCAGACATCACCGGCAACAACGTCTCCTATGGGACAAACCCACCGTCGCTGGACCAGACAGGACTGGTAAAAAGTGCTCTTCACTGCTGAGTAGCAGTTTTGTCTCACCAGGGGTGATGGTCGGATTTGCGTATATCGTCGAAGGAATGAGCATTACACCGAGGCCTGTACTCTGGAGCGGGATGGATTTGGAGGTGGCGGGTCCGTCATGGTCTGGGGCGGTGTGTCACAGCATCATCGGACTGAGCTTGTTGTCATTGCCGGCAATCTCAACGCTGTGCGTTTACAGGGAAGACATCCTTCTCCCTCATGTGGTACCCTTCCTGCAGGTTCATCCTGACATGACCTTCCAGCATGACAATGCCACCAGCCATACTGCTCAGTCTGTGCGTGATTTCCTGCAAGACAGGAATGTCAGTGTTCTGCCATGGCCAGCGAAGAGCCCGGATCTCAATCTCATTGAGCATGTCTGGGACCTGTTGGATCGGAGGGTGAGGGCTAGGGCCATTGCCCCCAGAAACGTCTGGGAACTTACAGGTGCCTTGGTGGAAGAGTGGTGTAACATCTCACAGCAAGAACGGGCAAATCTGGTGTAGTCCATGAGGAGGAGATGCACTGCAGCACTTAAGGCAGCTGGTGGCCACACCAGATACTGTTACTTTGATTTTGACCCCCCTTTGTTCAGGGACACATTATTCCATTTCTGTTAGTCACATGTCTGTGGAACTTGTTCAGATTGTCTCAGTCGTTGAATCTTGTCATGTTCATAAAAATATTTCCACATGTTAAGTTTGCTGAAAATGAACGCAGTTGACAGTGAGAGGACATTTCTTTTTTTGCCGAGTTTATTATGGACATTTTCTGAAATTATAACGCGAGAATTCTAGAAAATCCAATGTGTAGCATCTTCAAGAGTATTTGGAGGTCTGCTGAAAGTATTTGATATCTGACCTCTGTCTGGTGATATCTGTATCTGACCTGGGTCTGGTGATATCTGTATCTGACCTGGGTCTGGTGATATCTGCATCTGACCTGGGTCTGGTGATATCTGTGTCTGACCTCTGTCTGGTGATATCTGTATCTGACCTGGGTCTGGTGATATCTGTGTCTGACCTCTGTCTGGTGATATCTGTGTCTGACCTCTGTCTGGTTATATCTGTGTCTGACCTCTGTCTGGTGATATCTGTATCTGACCTCTGTCTGGTGATATCTGTATCTGACCTTGGTCTGGTGATATCTGTATCTGACCTGGGTCTGGTGATATCTGTATCTGATCTGTGTCTGATGATATCTGTATCTGAACTGGGTCTGGTGATATCTGTGTCTGACCTCTGTCTGGTGATATCTGTATCTGACCTGGGTCTGGTGATATCTGTATCTGACCTGGGTCTGGTGATATCTGTATCTGACCTGGGTCTGGTGATATCTGTATCTGACCTGGGTCTGGTGATATCTGTATCTGACCTGGGTCTGGTGATATCTGTGTCTGACCTCTGTCTGGTGATATCTGTGTCTGACCTCTGTCTGGTGATATCTGTATCTGACCTGGGTCTGGTGATATCTGTGTCTGACCTCTGTCTGGTGATATCTGTGTCTGACCTCTGTCTGGTGATATCTGTATCTGACCTCTGTCTGGTGATATCTGTATCTGACCTTGGTCTGGTGATATCTGTATCTGACCTGGGTCTGGTGATATCTGTATCTGATCTGTGTCTGATGATATCTGTATCTGAACTGGGTCTGGTGATATCTGTATCTGACCTGCGTCTGGTGATATCTGTATCTGACCTGGGTCTGATGATATCTGTATCTGATGATAACTGTATCTGACCTGTGTCTGATGAAATCTGTATCTGATCTGTGTCTGGTGATATCTGTATCTGACCTGGGTCTGGTGTGACTCTGGCCCTGGGGAAAGAAAGAAGAGGGGAGGGGGAGGATAGAAGGAAAGGATGAGTGTGGGTGGTCATCTCTGGTTTGGTTCTGGATGCCGGGTTGTGGAGTGGTTTTTATTAATAGCCATAATCCGGAACATTCAATCTATTTTGGGACGTTTAGACTCCTAGCACAGTGGGGTGTGACCTGGTCTTCATGCAATCCCTCTCGGACCCTGGCCATCCGCATGGATGTGGCTTCCAACCCCAGCCCCAGAGATGATGATGATTGCTCTGTTTTGCCGTTCCAGCCAGCATGGTCATACCTGTGGTTTGGATGGAAGATGAAGCAATTAGTGAACTGAGGTTGAGTGTTTATGGTGTGAAAACCAGCCATGGAACTAAACCAGTCTTTTTTAACTGGGGGGGGGGGGGGGGGGGGGGTCCATGTAGAATCCTTTCTACAGAGGGTTCTACGTGGAACCAAAAAGGGTTATCCTATGGGGACATCCGAAGAACCCTATTGGAACACTTTTTTTCTAAGAGTGTATGTTGGAGAGCGATATCCTGGGGAAGGGAGGGGGACTGTGTCAGGGGGGATGTGGCTGTGTATAGAGAGGAAGCGGTAGACATGCACGGTGGTGGGAAATATGTGGTAATTATTGTCTTCACTACCAGCCATCTGTCATCTGCAGCCTTCCAGCTATTTACTGCCCCTGCATTCCTAAGACTGCTGGGACCCCACGGTTTGTGTGTGGGCGTGTGTGTGTGTCTGTGTGGTGGATTGAACAGAACGCTGTGGCTGTGTCTGTGTGGTGGATGGGATGAGATTGTGTGTTGAGGAGAGGTGAAGAGAGGAGAAGAGAAGAGAGGAGGAGAGCAGAAGAGAGGAGAAGAGAGGAGAAAAGATGAGACAAGAGACGAGACGAGAGGAGCTGAGAGGAGAATACCATCTATGTAGGAGAAGGCATGACTGTCTTTCTCTCCATCTCATGGTTCACAGAGTCTCTGTTGTCTGCTGTTCCTTTGTGGCGTTATTTACATAGTTCAGAGACGCAGCTATTCATTGTATAAACAAATATAACTTTCTGTGTTTACGTGTTGTGAGTATGTTGGAGTTCAATGTTCTGGTTGTAATGATGTGTTCACGATTGGATGAATTAAACACTTTTGGACCAGATCAGGGGTGGAATTGGACCAGAAATCAGCTCTGGCATTTCAAACACACTGCCCAAATCTTCCCTTGAGGCCCTGATTATTAGGCAGACAATGGTCATTTTGTGCAAAATCGCAAATTTGGACTGGCCCACTTGGTTAAAGTTGGTCCAGCCCATCTGGCATTTGCCAGAATTGCCCTACAACCAGTCCGTCCCTGGACCAGACAGAAGAACAGGCCTCTGAGGTGGGCAGGCTGCTGCATCTGCTGTTCTCAAAATAATGTCTTCATGGCAACATAAGTTATATAATCTTATGTCATAAATCATCATGTCCTTGAGATACACAACGTAAGAGGAAGGAAAAGTATTTGGAAAGTATTTGTCACATAGAGTAGGCCAGAAGGCTATACTGGAACACCTGACCTCTATCACGTAGAGTAGGCCAGAAGGCTATACTGGAACACCTGACCTCTATCACGTAGAGTAGGCCAGAAGGCTGTACTGGAACACCTGACCTCTATCACGTAGAGTAGGCCAGAAGGCTATACTGGAACACCTGACCTCTATCACGTAGAGTAGGCCAGAAGGCTGTACTGGAACACCTAACCTCTATCACGTAGAGTAGGCCAGAAGGCTGTACTGGAACACCTGACCTCTATCACGTAGAGTAGGCCAGAAGGCTATACTGGAAAACCTAACCTCTATCACATAGAGTAGGCCAGAAGGCTATACTGGAACACCTGACCTCTATCACGTAGAGTAGGCCAGAAGGCTGTACTGGAACACCTGACCTCTATCACGTAGAGTAGGCCAGAAGGCTGTACTGGAACACCTAACCTCTATCACATAGAGTAGGCCAGAAGGCTATTTTGGAAAACCTGACCTCTATCACGTAGAGTAGGCCAGAAGGCTGTACTGGAACACCTGACCTCTATCACGTAGAGTAGGCCAGATGGCTATTTTGGAAAACCTGACCTCTATCACGTAGAGTAGGCCAGAAGGTTGTACTGGAACACCTGACCTCTATCACGTAGAGTAGGCCAGATGGCTATTTTGGAAAACCTAACCTCTATCACGTAGAGTAGGCCAGAAGGCTGTACTGGAACACCTGACCTCTATCACATAGAGTAGGCCAGAAGGCTATTTTGGAAAACCTAACCTCTATCACGTAGAGTAGGCCAGAAGGCTGTACTGGAACACCTGACCTCTATCACATAGAGTAGGCCAGAAGGCTGTACTGGAAAACCTAACCTCTATCACGTAGGGTAGGCCAGAAGAATCTACTGGAAAACCTAACCTCTATCACGTAGAATAGGCCAGAAGGCTCTACTGGAAAACCTATCCTCTATCACGTAGGGTAGGCCAGAAGGCTATACTGGAAAACCTAACCTCTATCACGTAGAGTAGGCCAGAAGGCTATACTGGAAAACCTAACCTCTATCACGTAGAATAGGCCAGAAGGCTCTACTGGAAAACCAACCTCTATCACGTAGAGTAGGCCAGAAGGCTCTACTGGAACACCTAAACTCTATCACATAGAGTAGGCCATACTGGAAAACCTAACCTCTATCACGTAGAATAGGCCAGAAGGCTCTACTGGAAAACCTAACCTCTATCACATAGAGTAGGCCAGAAGGTTATACTGGACAACCTGACCTCTATCACATAGAATAGGCCAGAAGGCTCTACTTGAAAACCTATCCTCTATCACATAGGGTAGGCCAGAAGGCTATACTGGAAAACCTAACCTCTATCACGTAGAGTAGGCCAGAAGGCTATACTGGAAAACCTAACCTCTATCACGTAGAGTAGGCCAGAAGGCTGTACTGGAACACCTGACCTCTATCACGTAGAGTAGGCCAGAAGGCTATACTGGAACACCTAACCTCTATCACGTAGAGTAGGCCAGAAGGCTGTACTGGAACACCTGACCTCTATCACGTAGAGTAGGCCAGAAGGCTATACTGGAACACCTAACCTCTATCACGTAGAGTAGGCCAGAAGGCTATACTGGAACACCTAACCTCTATCACGTAGAGTAGGCCAGAAGGCTATACTGGAACACCTAACCTCTATCACGTAGAGTAGGCCAGAAGGCTATACTGGAAAACCTAACCTCTATCACGTAGAGTAGGCCAGAAGGCTGTACTGGAAAACCTGACCTCTATCACGTAGAGTAGGCCAGAAGGCTGTACTGGAACACCTGACCTCTATCACGTAGAGTGGGCCAGAAGGCTGTACTGGAACACCTGACCTCTATCACGTAGAGTAGGCCAGAAGGCTATACTAGAACACCTAACCTCTATCACGTAGAGTAGGCCAGAAGGCTATACTGGAACACCTAACCTCTATCACGTAGAGTAGGCCAGAAGGCTATACTGGAACACCTAACCTCTATCACGTAGAGTATGCCAGAAGGCTGTACTGGAAAACCTAACCTCTATCACGTAGAGTAGGCCAGAAGGCTGTACTGGAAAACCTGACCTCTATCACGTAGAGTAGGCCAGAAGGCTGTACTGGAACACCTGACCTCTATCACGTAGAGTGGGCCAGAAGGCTATACTGGAACACCTAACCTCTATCAAATCAAAGCAAATCAAATTTATTTATATAGCCCTTCGTACATCAGCTGATATCTCAAAGTGCTATACAGAAACCCAGCCTAAAACCCCAAACAGCAAGCAATGCAGGTGTAGAAGCACGGTGGCTAGGAAAAACTCCCTAGAAAGGCCAAAACCTAGGAAGAAACCTAGAGAGGAACCAGGCTATGTGGGGTGGCCAGTCCTCTTCTGGCTGTGCCGGGTGGAGATTATAACAGAACATGGCCAAGATGTTCAAATGTTCATAAATGACCAGCATGGTCGAATAATAATAAGGCAGAACAGTTGAAACTGGAGCAGCAGCATGGCCAGGTGGACTGGGGACAGCAAGGAGTCATCATGTCAGGTAAGTCCTGGGGCATGGTCCTAGGGCTCAGGTCAGTTGAAACTGGAGCAGCAGCATGGCCAGGTGGACTGGGGACAGCAAGGAGTCATCATGTCAGGTAGTCCTGGGGCATGGTCCTAGGGCTCAGGTCCTCCGAGAGAGAGAAAGAAAGAGAGAAGGAGAGAATTAGAGAACGCACACTTAGATTCACACAGGACACCGAATAGGACAGGAGAAGTACTCCAGATATAACAAACTGACCCCAGCCCCCCGACACATAAACTACTGCAGCATAAATACTGGAGGCTGAGACAGGAGGGGTCAGGAGACACTGTTGCCCCATCCGGGGACACCCCCGGACAGGGCCAAACAGGAAGGATATAATCCCACCCACTTTGCCAAAGCACAGCCCCCACACCACTAGAGGGATATCTTCAACCACCAACTTACCATCCTGAGACAAGGCTGAGTATAGCCCACAAAGATCTCCGCCACGGCACAACCCAAGGGGGGGGGCGCCAACCCAGACAGGATGACCACAACAGTGAATCAACCCACTCAGGTGACGCACCCCCTCCAGGGACGGCATGAGAGAGCCCCAGCAAGCCAGTGACTCAGCCCCTGTAATAGGGTTAGAGGCAGAGAATCCCAGTGGAAAGAGGGGAACCGGCCAGGCAGAGACAGCAAGGGCGGTTCGTTGCTCCAGAGCCTTTCCGTTCACCTTCCCACTCCTGGGCCAGACTACACTCAATCATATGACCCACTGAAGAGATGAGTCTTCAGTAAAGAGTTAAAGGTTGAGACCGAGTTTGCATCTCTGACATGGGTAGGCAGACCGTTCCATAAAAATGGAGCTCTATAGGAGAAAGCCCTGCCTCCAGCTGTTTGCTTAGAAATTCTAGGGACAATTAGGAGACCTGCGTCTTGTGACCGTAGCGTACGTGTAGGTATGTACGGCAGGACCAAATCAGAGAGATAGGTAGGAGCAAGCCCATGTAATGCTTTGTAGGTTAGCAGTAAAACCTTGAAATCAGCCCTTGCTTTGACAGGAAGCCAGCGTAGAGAGGCTAGCACTGGAGTAATATGATCAAATTTTTGGGTTCTAGTCAGGATTCTAGCAGCCGTATTTAGCACTAACTGAAGTTTATTTAGTGCTTTATCCGGGTAGCCGGAAAATAGAGCATTGCAGTAGTCTAACCTAGAAATGACAAAAGCATGGATTAATTTTTCTGCATCCTTTTTGGACAGAAAGTTTCTGATTTTTGCAATGTTACGTAGATGGAAAAAAGCTGTCCTCTAAATGGTCTTGATATGTTCTTCAAAAGAGAGATCAGGGTCCAGAGTAACGCCGAGGTCCTTCACAGTTTTATTTGAGACGACTGTACAACCATTAAGATTAATTGTCAGATTCAACAGAAGATTTCTTTGTTTCTTGGGACCTAGAACAAGCATCTCTGTTTTGTCCGAGTTTAATAGTAGAAAGTTTGCAGCCATCCACTTCCTTATGTCTGAAACACATGCTTCTAGCGAGGGCAATTTTGGGGCTTCACCATGTTTCATTGAAATGTACAGCTGTGTGTCATCCGCATAGCAGTGAAAGTTT
This sequence comes from Oncorhynchus kisutch, assembly GCF_002021735.2. Lineage (NCBI taxonomy): Eukaryota > Metazoa > Chordata > Actinopteri > Salmoniformes > Salmonidae > Oncorhynchus > Oncorhynchus kisutch. Next base: position 13,693,281 of record NC_034188.2, on the reverse strand, counting down.
ACATTATGTTTTCGAATAACATCCCCAAGAGGTAAAATATATAGTGAAAACAGTAGTGGTCCTAAAACGGAACCTTGAGGAACACCGAAATTTACAGTTGATTTGTCAGAGGACAAACCATTCACAGAGACAAACTGATATCTTTCCGACAGATAAGATCTAAACCAGGCCAGAACATGTCCGTGTAGACCAATTTGGGTTTCCAATCTCTCCAAAAGAATGTGGTGATCGATGGTATCAAAAGCAGCACTAAGGTCTAGGAGCACGAGGACAGATGCAGAGCCTCGGTCCGATGCCATTAAAATGTCATTTACCACCTTCACACGTGCCGTCTCAGTGCTATGATGGGGTCTAAAACCAGACTGAAGCATTTCGTATACATTGTTTGTCTTCAGGAAGGCAGTGAGTTGCTGCGCAACAGCCTTCTCTAAAAATTTTGAGAGGAATGGAAGATTCGATATAGGCCGATAGTTTTTATATTTTCTGGGTCAAGGTTTGGCTTTTTCAAGAGAGGCTTTATTACTGCCACTTTTAGTGAGTTTGGTACACATCCAGTGGATAGAGAGCCGTTTATTATGTTCAACATAGGAGGGCCAAGCACAGGAAGCAGCTCTTTCAGTAGTTTAGTTGGAATAGGGTCCAGTATGCAGCTTGAAGGTTTAGAGGCCATGATTATTTTCATCATTGTGTCAAGAGATATAGTACTAAAACACTTGAGCGTCTCTCTTGATCCTAGGTCCTGGCAGAGTTGTGCAGACTCAGGACAACTGAGGTTTGAAGGAATACGCAGGTTTAAAGAGGAGTCCGTAATTTGCTTTCTAATAATCATAATCTTTTCCTCAAAGAAGTTCATGAATTTATCACTGCTAAAGTGAAAGTCATCCTCTCTTGGGGAATGCTGCTTTTTAGTTAGCTTTGCGACAGTATCAAAAAGGAATTTCGGATTGTTCTTATTTTCCTCAATTAAGTTAGAAAAATAGGATGATCGAGCAGCAGTAAGGGCTCTTCGGTACTGCACGGTACCGTCCTTCCAAGCTAGTCGGAAGACTTCCAGTTTGGTGTCACGTATCACGTAGAGTAGGCCAGAAGGCTATACTGGAACACCTGACCTCTATCACGTAGAGTAGGCCAGAAGGCTATACTGGAACACCTAACCTCTATCACGTAGAGTAGGCCAGAAGGCTATACTGGAACACCTAACCTCTATCACGTAGAGTAGGCCAGAAGGCTATACTGGAACACCTCTATCACGTAGAGTAGGCCAGAAGGCTGTACTGGAACACCTGACCTCTATCACGTAGAGTAGGCCAGAAGGTTATACTGGAACACCTAACCTCTATCACGTAGAGTAGGCCAGAAGGCTATACTGGAACACCTAACCTCTATCACGTAGAGTAGGCCAGAAGGCTGTACTGGAACACCTGACCTCTATCACGTAGAGTAGGCCAGAAGGCTGTACTGGAACACCTGACCTCTATCAAAATAAAAAGATGGCAGAGCCGCTAATGTTCTTCTGTGCTTCAGGGTGTTTATATACATAGTGATTCCGGAACAAAAGCAACAGTACTGCCATCAAAACGTATACCTTATGGGTCAGCTAAAAACAATGCTGCCCCATTCATAGCTCAATCCAAAATGCCTCCCCTTGAACTGAAAGAGAGGCTCCTTTTGTAGGGCTAGCCCCTCCCCTCAGAACAATTAACCCTAATTAATTAAGCAATTACCTAGTCAAACCTACATTTTCCATTAACTAAACATACTAAAGGATATACATTGCAACACGTTTTTTTAACATTATCACCACATAACACCAAAATTACATCACTACTGACAGTGTCTTTCAATATGCCCATTTACATTAATGAGCCATTTGGGACAGGCACTACAAAGTCAGTCCAATTCCCTTAACTCGGGTCCTTATCCAGCATACCTGGAAGCTACAGAGATAGAGACAGAGAGGAAAAGGAACAAATAAACAAACAAACAAACAAACAGACAGACAGACAGACAGACAGACAGACGCGCTCATCCACAACATAGATAAGTATAATAAATATTGCTTATATTAAAAATGAACACTGACAAGGGTGAAATGTGTGTACTAAGTTAATTTGTGTGTCGACCCACATTGTTACCTTATCTGATAATGGAGCAGGGAGGAGTGATGAATGTGTGTTAAAGAACCAAATGGGAGGAGTGATGAATGTGTGCTTTAAAGAACCAAATGGGAGGAGTGATGAATGTGTGCTTTAAAGAACCAAATGGGAGGAGTGATGAATGTGTGCTTTAAAGAACCAAATGGGAGGAGTGATGAATGTGTGCTTTAAAGAACCAAATGGGAGGAGTGATGAATGTGTGCTTTAAAGAACCAAATGGGAGGAGTGATGAATGTGTGCTTTAAAGAACCAAATGCTGCCCGCGGCCAGTGACGGACTTCTACGTCACAGTATTCAGACCCCTTGACTTTTTCCACATTTTGTTACGTTACAGCCTTATTCTAAAATATATTGTTTCCCCCCCTCCCCTTCATCAATCCACACACAATGCCCCATAATGACAAAGTAAAAACAGGTTTTTAGAAATGTTTGCAATGTATTAAATATAAAACAGAAAATCACATTTACATAATTATTCAGACACTTTACTTAGAACTTTGTTGAAGCCACTTTGGCAGCGATTACAGCCGTGAGTCTTCTTGGGTATGACGCTACAAGCTTGGCACACATGTGCTTGGGTCATTTCTCCCATTCTTCTCTGCAGATCCTCTCAAGTTAGGTCAGGATGGATGGGGAGCGTCGCTGCACAGCTATTTTCAGGTCTCTCCAGAGATGCCACTCAAGGACATTCAGAGACCTGTCCCAAAGCCAATCCTGTGTTGTCTTGGCTGTGTGCTTAGGGTCGTTGTCCTTTTGGAAGGTGAACCTTCACCCTCAGCCTGAGGTCCTGAACACTCTGGAGCAGGTTTTCATCAAGGAAATCTCTGTACTTTGCTCCGTTCCTCATTCCCTCGATCCTGACTAGTCTCCCAGTCTCTACAGCTTAAAATGCTTGATGGCACAGCATGATGCTGCCACCACCATGCTTCACTGTAGGGATGGTGCCAGGTTTCCTCCAGATGTGATGCTTGTCATTCAGGCCAAGGAGTTCAATCTTGGTTTCATCAGACCAGACAATCTTGTTACTCATGGTCGGAGTCCTTTGGGTGCCTTTTGGCAAACTCCAAGCGGGCTGTCATGTGCCTTTTTCTGAGGAGTGGCTTCCATCTGGCCACTTTACCATTAAGGCCTGATTGGTGGATTGCTGCAGAGATGGTTCTCCCATCTCCACAGTGGAACTCTGGAGCTCTTTCACAGTGACCATCGGGTTCTTGGTCACCTCCCAGACCAAGGCACTTCTCCCCCAAATGCTCAGTTTGGCCGGGCGGTCAGCTCTTCCGTTTAAGAATGATAGAGGCCACTATGCTCTTGGGGACCTTCAATGCTGCAGAAAGAAGCTCTATGGACAAGTCCTTCGACCTAATGAATTGGTTTTTGCTCTGACGTGCACTGTGGGACCTGTGGGACCTTATATAGACAGGTGTGTGGCTTTCCAAATCATGTCCAATCAATTGAATATACCACAGGTGGACTCCAATCAAGTTGCAGAAACATCTCAAGGATGATCAATGGAAACAGGATGCACCTGAGCTCAAGTTTGAGTCTCATAGCAAAGGGTCTAAATACTTATGTAAATAAGGTATTTCTGTGTTTTATTTTTAATACTCCCCCCCCCCACACATTTTTTTTTCCTTCGCTTTGTCATTATTGGGTATAAACAATTTTCTCAGCAATCTACGCAATCGGTCATGTATTGTAGTTTCATCTCTCCTCTAAATCGTCATTAGTTCCTTTAGCCTAATCATCATGAAGTTAGATTGTCTCATATCTCATATGTTCTGTGAGAAAGTTGATGTCTACTGTGTTCTTCACAGAGACAGACAGACACAGACACAGACACAGACAGACAGACACAGACACAGAGACAGACCCAGACCCAGAGACAGACAGACACAGACACAGACACAGACAGACACAGAGACAGACAGACACAGAGACAGACAGACACAGAGACAGACAGAGACAGAAAGACACAGAGACAGACAGACACAGAGACAGACAGACACAGAGACAGACACAGACAGACACAGACACAGAGACAGACAGACACAGAGACAGACAGACACAGAGACAGACAGACACAGACACAGACAGACACAGAGACAGACAGACACAGAGACAGACAGACACAAACAGAAAATCACATTTACATAATTATTCAGACACTTTACTTAGAACTTTGTTGAAGCCACTTTGGCAGCGATTACAGCCGTGAGTCTTCTTGGGTATGACGCTACAAGCTTGGCACACATGTGCTTGGGTCATTTCTCCCATTCTTCTCTGCAGATCCTCTCAAGTTAGGTCAGGATGGATGGGGAGCGTCGCTGCACAGCTATTTTCAGGTCTCTCCAGAGATGCCACTCAAGGACATTCAGAGACCTGTCCCAAAGCCAATCCTGTGTTGTCTTGGCTGTGTGCTTAGGGTCGTTGTCCTTTTGGAAGGTGAACCTTCACCCTCAGCCTGAGGTCCTGAACACTCTGGAGCAGGTTTTCATCAAGGAAATCTCTGTACTTTGCTCCGTTCCTCATTCCCTCGATCCTGACTAGTCTCCCAGTCTCTACAGCTTAAAATGCTTGATGGCACAGCATGATGCTGCCACCACCATGCTTCACTGTAGGGATGGTGCCAGGTTTCCTCCAGATGTGATGCTTGTCATTCAGGCCAAGGAGTTCAATCTTGGTTTCATCAGACCAGACAATCTTGTTACTCATGGTCGGAGTCCTTTGGGTGCCTTTTGGCAAACTCCAAGCGGGCTGTCATGTGCCTTTTTCTGAGGAGTGGCTTCCATCTGGCCACTTTACCATTAAGGCCTGATTGGTGGATTGCTGCAGAGATGGTTCTCCCATCTCCACAGTGGAACTCTGGAGCTCTTTCACAGTGACCATCGGGTTCTTGGTCACCTCCCAGACCAAGGCACTTCTCCCCCAAATGCTCAGTTTGGCCGGGCGGTCAGCTCTTCCGTTTAAGAATGATAGAGGCCACTATGCTCTTGGGGACCTTCAATGCTGCAGAAAGAAGCTCTATGGACAAGTCCTTCGACCTAATGAATTGGTTTTTGCTCTGACGTGCACTGTGGGACCTGTGGGACCTTATATAGACAGGTGTGTGGCTTTCCAAATCATGTCCAATCAATTGAATATACCACAGGTGGACTCCAATCAAGTTGCAGAAACATCTCAAGGATGATCAATGGAAACAGGATGCACCTGAGCTCAAGTTTGAGTCTCATAGCAAAGGGTCTAAATACTTATGTAAATAAGGTATTTCTGTGTTTTATTTTTAATACTCCCCCCCCCCACACATTTTTTTTCCTTCGCTTTGTCATTATTGGGTATAAACAATTTTCTCAGCAATCTACGCAATCGGTCATGTATTGTAGTTTCATCTCTCCTCTAAATCGTCATTAGTTCCTTTAGCCTAATCATCATGAAGTTAGATTGTCTCATATCTCATATGTTCTGTGAGAAAGTTGATGTCTACTGTGTTCTTCACAGAGACAGACAGACACAGACACAGACACAGACAGACAGACAGACACAGACACAGAGACAGACCCAGACCCAGAGACAGACAGACACAGACACAGACACAGACAGACACAGAGACAGACACAGAGACAGACAGACACAGAGACAGACAGACACAGAGACAGACAGAGACAGAAAGACACAGAAACAGACAGACACAGAGACAGACAGACACAGAGACAGACACAGACAGACACAGACACAGAGACAGACAGACACAGAGACAGACAGACACAGAGACAGACAGACACAGACACAGACAGACACAGAGACAGACAGACACAGAGACAGACAGACACAGACAGACACAGACAGACACAGACAGACACAGACAGACACAGAGACAGACAGACAGACAGACAGACAGACAGACAGACAGACAGACAGACAGACAGACAGACAGACAGACAGACAGACAGACAGACAGACAGACAGACAGACAGACAGACAGACAGACAGACAGACAGACAGACACAGAGACAGACAGACACAGAGACAGACAGACACAGACAGACACAGACACAGAGACAGACAGACACAGAGACAGACAGACACAGACACAGACACAGACAGACACAGAGACAGACAGACACACAGACAGAGACAGACAGAGACAGACAGAGACAGACAGAGACAGACAGAGACAGACAGACACACAGACAGAGACAGACAGAGACAGACAGACACAGACAGACACAGACAGAGACAGACAGAGACAGACAGACACAGACAGACACAGACACAGACAGACACACAGACAGACAGACAGACAGACACAGACACACAGACAGAGACAGATGTGGCCTGCCATAATATACAAGAGTAGAGTCTCTGAGACATATTTTATAGAGCTGTAAAAAATACTTTCACTGAGCGACACATTAAACACATAAACCCACCACTCAGTCACTCAAAGAGCTGGTGTGTGTGTACGTGCGTGTGTGCATTTGTGTATGTGGGTGTGTGTGTGTGTGTGGTAGTAAAATACCAGTCATCTTGTGCCTGAGTGTTGATTTTATTGCAAACCCAGTCCATAAACTACCAGATCTCACAGTCTCACGTCAGAACTAGACATTCATCCATGTTTCTCAAACTGGAAATGTCAAAGTTCAAAGTGTTTAATGATACGTTTAGGCATTAACTACTAATTCAGTTTTGGGTTAAGGTTTGAGATTTTTAAAACAAAAATATCAAAAAACCATAGCAAAACCCAAATCTACTTAAAGGTAACGTCGCTCACTGTTGCCCCTAGTGTCCGGTTTCCACGTCATTTCCTGACAGACTCAGACATGGATAGACTTCCCACGTCCTCTCCTGACAGACTCAGACATGGATAGACTTCCCACGTCCTCTCCTGACAGACTCAGACACGGATAGACTTCCCACGTCCTCTCCTGACAGACTCAGACACGGATAGACTTCCCACGTCATCTCCTGACAGACTCAGACATGGATAGACTTCCCACGTCCTCTCCTGACAGACTCAGACACGGATAGACTTCCCACGTCAACTCCTGACAGACTCAGACATGGATAGACTTCCCACGTCAACTCCTGACAGACTCAGACACGGATAGACGTCGAATACTGACTTGTATCATGGGTGACCTGCCTGCTATAAAAGCACACTAATGTCTGTTGATGTGGTCCTCACCGGCCAGTCACTACACTCTAGCTGGCCAACCCTGCTACTTGTGCATATGCGTGTTGGGGTGATTATGTGTCCTATAAGGTTTGGAAGGTTTTGCTTCTATACAACGCACTGCAGTGGACCTTGTGTGGTTTTATTGACAGATGTGTGTTTGTGAGTGAACTTATTTAATTTGTTGTTAAGCACCACATATGGTCTTTAAGTATCACTTTTCTTCTTTGCAGTATTCCTAGAATAACAGATGCGGAGAAAACAGTCTACATTTGCTGGAAATAATTTAAAACTGCAACAAGAGGTGCTTGCTAGGTAAAGCCTGAGAAGGGACAATATCTACTTGGAAAGCGAATCACTAGGTATTCAAAGGGGAAATCTGCAGTTGCTACATTCATTTATGGAATTATAAATTAATGATACGTACTCATAGATTTTTTACGAATAGCTCATAAATGCCTCATGAGCTTAGTTGAAATGTTGTAACCGATCAGAACCCAAAATATAAGCTTGTTTTACTCCATTGTTTGTAAACAAAGTAAATGTAAAGAAACAGTCTATAGCATCAAAACATTGTTCAAACTATCATGTTGATATCATGGATGGTTAGCCAGCTTGGTCTATGAATCTGAGGGTAGTCCAAAGAAAATCCAGCCTAATCCCTCAGCTTTTTACCGAAATAGTGGCAGGGACCATGCTTTGGTAATGCAGATTTCCTTTTTAAAGCACCACAATGTTAAATATATGAGACAGAGAGGGAGATGGAGAGAGAGATTGAGAGGGCGGGAGATGAAGAGATTGAGAGGGCGGGAGATGGAGAGATTGAGAGGGCGGGAGATGGAGAGAGAGAGAGGGCGGGAGATGGAGAGAGAGAGGGTGGAAGATGGAGAGATTGAGATGGCGGGAGATTGAGAGATTGAGAGGGCGGGAGATGGAAAGATTGAGAGGGCGGGAGATGAAGAGATTGAGAGTGCGGGAGATGGAGAGATTGAGAGGGCGGGAGATGGAGAGATTGAGAGGGCGGGAGATGGAGAGAGAGAGGGCAGAAGATGGAGAGATTGAGAGGGCGGGAGTTGGAGAGATTGAGAGGGCGGGAGTTGGAGAGATTGAGAGGGCGGGAGATGGAGAGAGAGAGATTGAGAGGGTGGGAGATGGAGAGATTGAGAGGGCGAGAGATGGAGAGAGAGAGAGGGCGGGAGATGGAGGGAGAGAGGGTGGAAGATGGAGAGATAGAGAGGGTGGAAGATGGAGAGATTGAGATGGCGGGAGATGGAGAGATTGAGATGGCGGGAGATGGAGAGATTGAGAGGGCGGGAGATGGAAAGATTGAGAGGGCGGGAGATGAAGAGATTGAGAGTGCGGGAGATGGAGAGATTGAGAGGGCGGGAGATGGAGAGATTGAGAGGGCGGGAGATGGAGAGAGAGAGAGGGCGGAAGATGGAGAGATTGAGAGGGCAGGAGATGGAGAGAGAGAGAGGGCGGGAGATGGAGAGAGAGAGAGGGTGGAAGATGGAGAGATAGAGAGGGTGGAAGATGGAGAGATTGAGATGGCGGGAGATGGAGAGATTGAGAGGGCGGGAGATGGAAAGATTGAGAGGGGCGGGAGATGAAGAGATTGAGAGTGCGGGAGATGGAGAGATTGAGAGGGCGGGAGATGGAGAGATTGAGAGGGCGGGAGATGGAGAGAGAGAGAGGGCGGAAGATGGAGAGATTGAGAGGGCGGGAGTTGGAGAGATTGAGAGGGCGGGAGATGGAGAGAGAGAGATTGAGAGGGTGGGAGATGGAGAGATTGAGAGGGCGGGAGATGGAGAGATTGAGAGGGTGGGAAATGAAGGGATTGAGAGGGCGGGAAATGGAGAGATTGAAGAGGGCGGGAGATGAAGAAATTGAGAGGAGGGGAGATGAAGAGAGAGAGATTGAGAGGGAGGGAGATGGAGAGAGAGAGATTGAGAGGGCGGGAGATGAAGAGATTGAGAGGGCGGGAGATGGAGAGAGAGAGAGAGATTGAGAGGGCGGGAGATGGAGAGAGAGAGATTGAGAGGGCGGGAGATGAAGAGATTGAGAGGGCGGGAGATGAAGAGATTGAGAGGGCGGGAGATGGAGAGATTGAGAGGGCGGGAGATGAAGAGATTGAGAGGGCGGGAGATGGAGAGAGAGAGATTGAGAGGGCGGGAGATGGAGAGATTGAGAGGCGGGAGATGAAGAGATTGAGAGGGCGGGGAGATGAAGAGATTGAGAGGGCGGGAGATGGAGAGAGAGAGATTGAGAGGGCGGGAGAAGGAGAGATTGAGAGGGCGGGAGATGAAGAGATTGAGAGGGCGGGAGATGAAGAGATTGAGAGGGCGGGAGATAAGAGATGGAGAGGGCGGGAGATGGAGAGATTGAGAGGGCGGGAGATGAAGAGATTGGAGAGGGCGGGAGATGGAGAGAGAGGAGATTGAGAGGGCGGGAGATGGAGAGATTGAGAAGGCGGGAGATGGAGAGAGAGAGAGGGCGGGAGATGGAGAGAGAGAGGGTGGAAGATGGAGAGATTGAGATGGCGGGAGATTGAAGATTGAGAGGGCGGGAGATGGAAAGATTGAGAGGGCGGGAGTTGGAGAGATTGAGAGGGCGGGAGATGGAGAGAGAGAGATTGAGAGGGTGGGAGATGGATAGGATTGAGAGGGCGGGAGATGGAGAGATTGAGAGGGCGGGGAGATGGAGAGAGAGAGATTGAGAAGGGCGGGAGATGAAGAGATTGAGAGGGCGGGAGATGGAGAGAGAGAGATTGAGAGGGCGGGAGATGGAGAGATTGAGAGGGCGGGAGGATGAAGAGATTGAGAGAGGGCGGGAGATGGAGAGAGAGAGATTGAGAGGGCGGGAGATGAAGAGATTGAGGGGGCGGGAGATGGAGAGATTGAGAGGGCGGGAGATGGAGAGAGAGAGATTGAGAGGGCGGGAGATGGAGAGAGGAGAGATTGAGAGGGCGGGAGATGGAGAGAGACAGATTGAGAGAGCGGGAGATGGAGAGATTGAGAGGGCGGAAATGAAGAGATTGAGAGGGCGGAAGATGGAGAGATTGAGAGGGCGGGAGATGGAGAGATTGAGAGGGCGGGAGATGGAGAGATTTAGAGGGCGGGAGATTGAAGAGATTGAGAGGGCGGGAGAAGAAGAGATTGAGAGGGTGGGAGATGGAGAGAGAGAGATTGAGAGGGCGGGAGATGAAGAGATTGAGAGGGCGGGAGATGGAGAGAGAGAGAGATTGAGAGGGGCGGGAGATGGAGAGAGAGAGATTGAGAGGGCGGGGAGATGAAGATATTGAGAGGGCGGGAGATGAAGAGATTGAGAGGGCGGGAGATGGGAGAGAGAGAGATTGAGAGGGCGGGAGATGAAGAGATTGAGAGGGCAGGAGATGAAGAGATTGAGAGGGCGGGAGATGAAGAGATTGAGAGGGCGGGAGATGGAGAGATTGAGAGGGCGGGAGATGGAGAGATTGAGAGGGCGGGGAGATGGAGAGATTGAGAGGGCGGGAGATGAAGAGAGAGAGATTGAGAGGGCGGGAGATGGAGAGATTGAGAGGGCGGGAGATGAAGAGATTGAGAGGGCGGGGAGATGAAGAGATTGAGAGGGCGGGAAATGAAGAGATTGAGAGGGCGGGAGATGAAGAGATTGAGAGGGCGGGAGATGGAGAGATTGAGAGGGCGGGAAGATGGAGAGAGAGAGATTGAGAGGGCGGGAGATGGAGAGATTGAGAGGGCGGGAGATGGAGAGAGAGAGGGCGGGAGATGGAGAGAGAGAGATTGAGAGGGCGGGAGATGGAGAGAGACAGATTGAGAGAGCGGGAGATGGAGAGATTGAGATGGCGGGAAATGAAGAGATTGAGAGGGCGGGAGATGGAGAGATTGAGAGGGCGGGAGATGGAGAGATTGAGAGGGGCGGGAGATGGAGAGATTTAGAGGGCGGGAGATGAAGAGATTGAAGAGGGCGGGAGAAGAAGAGATTGAGAGGGTGGGAGATGGAGAGAGAGAGATTGAGAGGGCGGGAGATGAAGAGATTGAGAGGGCGGGAGATGGAGAGAGAGAGAGATTGAGAGGGCGGGAGATGGAGAGAGAGAGATTGAGAGGGCGGGAGATGAAGATATTGAGAGGGCGGGAGATGAAGAGATTGAGAGGCGGGAGATGGAGAGAGAGAGATTGAGAGGCGGGAGATGAAGAGATTGAGAGGGCAGGAGATGAAGAGATTGAGAGGGCGGGAGATGAAGAGATTGAGAGGGCGGGAGATGGAGAGATTGAGAGGGTGGGAGATGGAGAGATTGAGAGGGCGGGAGATGAAGAGAGAGAGATTGAGAGGGGCGGGAGATGGAGAGATTGAGAGGGCGGGAGATGAAGAGATTGAGAGGGCGGGAGATGGAGAGATTGAGAGGGCGGGAGATGGAGAGAGAGAGATTGAGAGGGCGGGGAGATGGAGAGATTGAGAGGGCGGGAGATGGAGAGAGAGAGGGGCGGGAGATGGAGAGAGAGAGAGAGGCGGGAGATGGAGAGATTGAGAGGGCGGGAATGAAGAGATTGAGAGGGCGGGAGATGAAGAGATTGAGAGGGCGGGAGATGGAGAGAGAGAGATTGAGAGGGCGGGAGATGGAGAGATTGAGAGGGCGGGAGATGGAGAGAGAGAGGGCGGGAGATGGAGAGAGAGAGAGGGCGGGAGATGGAGAGATTGAGAGGCCGGGAGATGGAGAGATTGAGAGGGCGGGAGATGAAGAGATTGAGAGGGCGGGAGATGGAGAGATTGAGAGGGCGGGGAGATGGAGAGAGAGAGATTGAGAGGGCGGGAGATGGAGAGATTGAGAGGGCGGGAGATGGAGAGAGAGAGGGCGGGAGATGGAGAGATTGAGAGGCCGGGAGATGGAGAGATTGAGAGGGCGGGAGATGGAGAGATTGAGAAGGCGGGAGAGATGGAGAGATTGAGAGGGGTGGAAGATGGAGAGATTGAGATGGCGGGAGATGGAGACATTGAGAGGGCGGGAGATGTGCTTTGGCAAAGTGGGTGGGGTTTATATCCTTCCTGTTTGGCCCTGTCCGGGGGTGTCCTCGGATGGGGCCACAGTGTCTCCTGACCCCTCCTGTCTCAGCCTCCAGTATTTATGCTGCAGTAGTTTATGTGTCGGGGGGCTGGGGTCAGTTTGTTATATCTGGAGTACTTCTCCTGTCCTATTCGGTGTCCTGTGTGAATCTAAGTGTGCGTTCTCTAATTCTCTCCTTCTCTCTTTCTTTCTCTCTCTCGGAGGACCTGAGCCCTAGGACCATGCCCCAGGACTACCTGACATGATGACTCCTTGCTGTCCCCAGTCCACCTGGCCATGCTGCTGTTCCAGTTTCAACTGACCTGAGCCCTAGGACCATGCCCCAGGACTACCTGACATGATGACTCCTTGCTGTCCCCAGTCTACCTGGCCATGCTGCTGCTCCAGTTTCAACTTCCACCTGACTGTGCTGCTGCTCTAGTTTCAACTGTTCTGCCTTATTATTATTCGACCCATGCTGGTCATTTATGAACATTGAACATCTTGACCATGTTTCTGTTATAATCTCCACCCGGCACAGCCAGAAGAGGACTGGCCACCCCACATAGCCTGGTTCCTCTCTAGGTTTCTTCCTAGGTATTGGCCTTTCTAGGGAGTTTTTCCTAGCCACCGTGCTTCTCCACCTGCATTGCTTGCTGTTTGGGGTTTTAGGCTGGGTTTCTGTACAGCACTTTGAGATATCAGCTGATGTACGAAGGGCTATATAAATAAATTTGATTTGATTTGATTTGATTTTGAGATGGAGAGACAGATTGAGAGGGCGGGAGATGGAGAGATTGAGAGGGCTGGAGATGGAGAGATTGAGAGGGCGGGAGATGAAGAGTTGAGAGGGCGGGAGATGAAGAGAGAGAGATTGAGAGGGTGGAGATGGAGAGAGAGAGATTGAGAGGGCGGGAGATGAAGAGATTTGAGAGGGCGGGAGATGGAGAGAGAGATTGAGAGGGCTGGGAGATGGAGAGATTGAGAGGGCGGAGATGAAGAGATTGAGAGGGCGGGAGATGAAGAGAGAGAGAAATTGAGAGGGCGGGAGATGGAGAGATTGAGAGGGCGGGAGATGGAGAGATTGAGAGGGCGGGAGATGGAAGATAGAGAGATTGAGAGGGCGGGAGATGGAGAGATTGAGAGGGCGGGAGATGGAGAGATTGAGAGGGTGGAAGATGGAGAGATTGAGAGGGCGGGAGATGGAGAGATTGAGAGGGCGGGAGATGGAGAGATTGAGAGGGCGGGAGATGGAGAGATTGAGAGGGCGGGAGATGGAGAGATTGAGAGGGCGGGAGATGGAGAGATTGAGAGGGGGAGATGGAAGAATGAGATTGAGAGGCGGGAGATGGAAGAGAGAGATTGAGAGGGCGGGAGATGAAGAGATTGAAGAGGGCGGGAGATGAAGAGATTGAGAGGGCGGGGATGGAGAGAGATTGAGAGGGCGGGAGATGAAGAGATTGAGAGGGCGGGAGATGGAGAGATTGAGAGGGCGGGAGATGAAGAGATTGAGAGGGCGGGAGATGGAGAGATTGAGAGGGCGGGAGATGGAGAGATTGAGAGGGCGGGAGATGGAGAGATTGAGAGGGCGGAGATAAGGAGAGAGATTGAGAGGGAGGGAGATGGAGAGATTGAGAGGGCGGGAGATGAAGAGATTGAGAGGGCGGGAGATGAAGAGATTGAGAGGCGGGAGATGAAGAGATTGAGAGGGCGGGAGATGGAGAGATTGAGAGGGCGGGAGATGAAGAGATTGAGAGGGCGGGAGATGAGAGAGAGAATTGAGAGGGCGGGAGATGGAGAGAGAGATTGAGAGGGCGGGAGATGGAGAGATTGAGAGGGCGGGAGATGAAGAGAGAGAGATTGAGAGGAGCGGAGATGGAGAGATTGAGAGGGCGGGAGATGGAGAGATTGAGAGGGCGAGATGAAGAGATTGAGAGGGCGGGAGATGAGAGATTGAGAGGGCGGGAGATGGAGAGATTGAGAGGGCGGGAGATGGAGAGATTGAGAGGGCGGGAGATGGAGAGATTGAGAGGGCGGGAGATGGAGAGAGAGAGATTGAGAGGGCGGGAGATGAGAGAGAGAGATTGAGAGGGCGGGAGATGGAGAGATTGAGAGGGCGGGAGATGAAGAGATTGAGAGGGCGGGAGATGGGAAGAGAGATTGAGAGGGCGGGAGATGAAGAGATTGAGAGGGCGGGAGATGAAGAGATTGAGAGGGCGGGAGATGAGAGATTGAGAGGGCGGGAGATGAAGAGATTGAGAGGGCGGGAGATGAAGAGATTGAGAGGGCGGGAGATGAAGAGATTGAGAGGGCGGAGATGGAGAGAGAGAGATTGAGAGGGCGGGAGATGGAGAGAGAGAGATTGAGAGGGCGGGAGATGAAGAGAATGAGAGGCGGGAGATGAAGAGATTGAGAGGGCGGGAGATGGAGAGAGAGAGATTGAGAGGTGGGAGATGAGAGATTGAGAGGGCGGGAGATGAAGAGATTGAGAGGGCGGGAGATGAAGAGATTGAGAGGGCGGGAGATGAAGAGATTGAGAGGGCGGGAGATGGAGAGATTGAGAGGGCGGGAGATGGAGAGATTGAGAGGGCGGGAGATGAGAGAGAGAGATTGAGAGGGCGGGAGATGAGAGATTGAGAGGGCGGGAGATGGAGAGAGAGAGGGCGGGAGATGGAGAGATTGAAAGGGCGGGAAATGAAGAGATTGAGAGGGCGGGAGATGGAGAGATTGAGAGGGGGGAGATGAGAGATTGAGAGGGCGGGAGATGGAGAGATGGAGAGGGAGGGAGATGAAGAGATTGAGAGGGCGGGAGATGGAGAGAGAGAGATTGAGAGGGCGGGAGATGAAGAGATTGAGAGGGCGGGAGATGAAGAGATTGAGAGGGTGGGATGGAGAGAGATAGATTGAGAGGGGGGAGATGAAGAGATTGAGAGGGCGGGAGATGAAGAGATTGAGAGGGCGGGAGATGAAGAGATTGAGAGGGCGGGAGATGGAGAGATTGAGAGGGCGGGAGATGGAGAGATTGAGAGGGCGGGAGATGGAGAGATTGAGAGGGCGGGAGATGAAGAGAAGAGCTTGAGAGGGAGGGAGATGGAGAGATTGAGAGGGTGGGAGATGAAGAGATTGAGAGGGCGGGAGATGAAGAGATTGAGAGGGCGGGAGATGAAGAGATTGAGAGGGCGGGAGATGGAGAGATTGAGAGGGCGGGAGATGAAGAGATTGAGAGGGCGGGAGATGGAGAGAGAGAGATTGAGAGGGCGGGAGATGGAGAGAGGGAGATTGAGAGGGCGGGAGATGGAGAGATTGAGAGGGCGGAGAGAAGAGAGAGAGATTGAGAGGGAGGAGATGGAGAGATTGAGAGGGTGGGAGATGAAGAGATTGAGAGGGCGGGAGATGAAGAGATTGAGAGGGCGGGAGATGGAGAGATTGAGAGGGCGGGAGATGGAGATTGAGAGGGCGGGAGATGGAGAGATTGAGAGGGCGGGAGATGAAGAGATTGAGAGGCCGGGAGATGGAAGAGAGAGATTGAGAGGGCGGGAGATGGAGAGATTGAGAGGGCGGGAGATTGAGAGAGAGGGATTGAGAGGCGGGAGATGGAGAGATTGAGAGGGCGGGAGATGGAGAGATTGAGAGGGCGGGAGATGGAGAGAGAGATTGAGAGGGCGGGAGATGAGAGAGACAGATTGAGAGAGCGGGAGATGGAGAGATTGAGAGGGTAGGAAATGAAGAGATTGAGAGGGCGGGAGATGGAGAGATTGAGAGGGCGGGAGATGGAGAGATTGAGAGGGCGGGAGATGGAGAGATTGAGAGGGCGGGAGATGAAGAGAGAGAGATTGAGAGGGCGGATGAGAGAGAGAGATTGAGAGGGCGGGAGATGAAGAGATTGAGAGGGCGGGAGATGGAGAGAGAGATTGAGAGGGCGGGAGATGAAGAGATTGAGAGGGCGGGAGATGAAGAGATTGAGAGGGCGGGAGATGAAGAGATTGAGAGGGCGGGAGATGGAGAGATTGAGAGGGCGGGAGATGGAGAGATTGAGAGGGCGGGAGATGGAGAGAGAGAGATTGAGAGGGCGGGAGATGGAGAGATTGAGAGGGCGGGAGATGGAGAGAGAGAGGGCGGAGATGGAGAGATTGAGAGGGCGGGAGATGAAGAGATTGAGAGGGCGGGAGATGGAGAGATTGAGAGGGAGGGAGATGGAGAGATTGAGAGGGCGGGAGATGGAGATTTGAGAGGGCGGGAGATGAAGAGATTGAGAGGGCGGGAGATGAAGAGATTGAGAGGGGCGAGATGGAGAGAGAGATTGAGAGGGCGGGAGATGAAGAGATTGAGAGGGCGGGAGATGAAGAGATTGAGAGGGCGGGAGATGGAGAGAGAGAGATTGAGAGGGCGGGAGATGAAGAGATTGAGAGGGCGGGAGATGAAGAGATTGAGAGGGCGGGAGATGAAGAGATTGAGAGGGCGGGAGATGGAGAGATTGAGAGGGCGGGAGATGGAGAGATTGAGAGGGCGGGAGATGGAGAGATTGAGAGGGCGGGAGATGAAGAGAGAGATTGAGAGGGCGGGAGATGGAGAGATTGAGAGGGCGGGAGATGAAGAGATTGAGAGGGCGGGAGATGGAGAGATTGAGAGAGAGATTGAGAGGGCGGGAGATGGAGAGAGACAGATTGAGAGAGCGGGAGATGGAGAGATTGAGAGGGGGGAAATGAAGAGATTGAGAGGGCGGGAGATGGAGAGATTGAGAGGGCGGGAGATGGAGAGATTGAGAGGCGGGAGATGGAGAGATTTAGAGGGCGGGAGATGAAGAGATTGAGAGGGCGGGAGAAGAGAGAGAGAGATTGAGAGGGTGGGAGATGGAGAGAGAGAGATTGAGAGGGCGGGAGATGAGAGATTGAGAGGGCGGGAGATGGAGAGAGAGATTGAGAGGGCGGGAGATGAAGAGATTGAGAGGGCGGGAGATGAAGAGATTGAGAGGGCGGGAGATGAAGAGATTGAGAGGCGGGAGACGGAGAGATTGAGAGGGCGGGAGATGGAGAGATTGAGAGGGCGGGAGATGGAGAGAGAGAGATTGAGAGGGCGGGAGATGGAGAGATTGAGAGGGCGGGAGATGGAGAGAGAGGGCGGGAGATGGAGAGATTGAAAGGGCGGGAAATGAAGAGATTGAGAGGGCGGGAGATGGAGAGATTGAGAGGGAGGGAGATGGAGAGATTGAGAGGGCGGGAGATGGAGAGATTGAGAGGGCGGGAGATGAAGAGATTGAGAGGGCGGGAATGAAGAGATTGAGAGGGCGGGAGAGAGAGAGAGAGAGATTGAGAGGGCGGGAGATGAAGAGATTGAGAGGGCGGGAGATGGAGAGAGAGAGATTGAGAGGGCGGGAGATGAAGAGATTGAGAGGGCGGGAGATGAAGAGATTGAGAGGGCGGGAGATGAAGAGATTGAGAGGGCGGGAGATGAGAGATTGAGAGGGCGGGAGATGGAGAGATTGAGAGGGCGGGAGATGGAGAGATTGAGAGGGCGGGAGATGAGGAGATGAGAGGGCGGAGATGAAGAGAGAGATTGAGAGGGCGGGAGATGGAGAGATTGAGAGGGCGGGAGATGAAGAGATTGAGAGGGCGGGAGATGAAGAGATTGAGAGGGCGGGAGATGGAGAGAGAGAGATTGAGAGGGCGGGAGATGGAGAGATTGAGAGGGCGGGAGATGGAGAGAGAGAGAGGGCGGGAGATGGAGAGAGAGAGAGGGCGGGAGATGGAGAGAGAGAGAGGGCGGGAGATGGAGAGATTGAGAGGGCGGGAGATGGAGAGATTGAGAGGGCGGGAGATGGAGAGATTGAGAGGGTGGGAGATGAAGAGATTGAGAGGGCGGGAGATGAAGAGATTGAGAGGGCGGGAGATGAAGAGATTGAGAGGGCGGGAGATGGAGAGATTGAGAGGGCGGGAGATGGAGAGATTGAGAGGGCGGGAGATGGAGAGATTGAGAGGGCGGGAGATGAAGAGATTGAGAGGGCGGGAGATGAAGAGATTGAGAGGGCGGGAGATGAAGAGATTGAGAGGGCGGGAGATGGAGAGAGAGAGAGATTGAGAGGGCGGGAGATGGAGAGAGAGAGATTGAGAGGGCGGGAGATGAAGAGAATGAGAGGGCGGGAGATGAAGAGATTGAGAGGGCGGGAGATGGAGAGAGAGAGATTGAGAGGGTGGGAGATGAAGAGATTGAGAGGGCGGGAGATGAAGAGATTGAGAGGGCGGGAGATGAAGAGATTGAGAGGGCGGGAGATGAAGAGATTGAGAGGGCGGGAGATGGAGAGATTGAGAGGGCGGGAGATGGAGAGATTGAGAGGGCGGGAGATGGAGAGAGAGAGATTGAGAGGGCGGGAGATGGAGAGATTGAGAGGGCGGGAGATGGAGAGAGAGAGGGCGGGAGATGGAGAGATTGAAAGGGCGGGAAATGAAGAGATTGAGAGGGCGGGAGATGGAGAGATTGAGAGGGAGGGAGATGGAGAGATTGAGAGGGCGGGAGATGGAGAGATTGAGAGGGCGGGAGATGAAGAGATTGAGAGGGCGGGAGATGGAGAGAGAGAGATTGAGAGGGCGGGAGATGAAGAGATTGAGAGGGCGGGAGATGAAGAGATTGAGAGGGTGGGGGATGGAGAGAGATAGATTGAGAGGGCGGGAGATGAAGAGATTGAGAGGGCGGGAGATGAAGAGATTGAGAGGGCGGGAGATGAAGAGATTGAGAGGGCGGGAGATGGAGAGATTGAGAGGGCGGGAGATGGAGAGATTGAGAGGGCGGGAGATGGAGAGACTGAGAGGGCGGGAGATGAAGGGAGAGAGCTTGAGAGGGAGGGAGATGGAGAGATTGAGAGGGTGGGAGATGAAGAGATTGAGAGGGCGGGAGATGAAGAGATTGAGAGGGCGGGAGATGAAGAGATTGAGAGGGCGGGAGATGGAGAGATTGAGAGGGCGGGAGATGAAGAGATTGAGAGGGCGGGAGATGGAGAGAGAGAGATTGAGAGGGCGGGAGATGGAGAGAGGGAGATTGAGAGGGCGGGAGATGGAGAGATTGAGAGGGCGGGAGATGAAGAGAGAGAGATTGAGAGGGAGGGAGATGGAGAGATTGAGAGGGTGGGAGATGAAGAGATTGAGAGGGCGGGAGATGAAGAGATTGAGAGGGCGGGAGATGGAGAGATTGAGAGGGCGGGAGATGGAGAGATTGAGAGGGCGGGAGATGGAGAGATTGAGAGGGCGGGAGATGAAGAGATTGAGAGGGCGGGAGATGGAGAGAGACAGATTGAGAGGGCGGGAGATGGAGAGATTGAGAGGGCGGGAGATTGAGAGAGAGGGATTGAGAGGGCGGGAGATGGAGAGATTGAGAGGGCGGGAGATGGAGAGATTGAGAGGGCGGGAGATGGAGAGAGAGATTTGAGAGGGCGGGAGATGGAGAGAGACAGATTGAGAGAGCGGGAGATGGAGAGATTGAGAGGGCGGGAAATGAAGAGATTGAGAGGGCGGGAGATGGAGAGATTGAGAGGGCGGGAGATGGAGAGATTGAGAGGGCGGGAGATGGAGAGATTGAGAGGGCGGGAGAAGAAGAGAGAGAGATTGAGAGGGTGGGAGATGGAGAGAGAGAGATTGAGAGGGCGGGAGATGAAGAGATTGAGAGGGCGGGAGATGGAGAGAGAGATTGAGAGGGCGGGAGATGAAGAGATTGAGAGGGCAGGAGATGAAGAGATTGAGAGGGCGGGAGATGAAGAGATTGAGCTGGCGGGAGACGGAGAGATTGAGCAGGGCGGGACGATGGAGAGATTGAGAGGGCGGGAGATGGAGAGAGAGAGATTGAGAGGGCGGGGGAGATGGAGAGATTGAGAGGGTGGGAGATGGAGAGAGAGAGGGCGGGAGATGGAGAGTTGAAAGGGCGGGAAATGAAGAGATTGAGAGGGCGGGAGATGGAGGAGATTGAGAGGGAGGGAGATGGAGAGATAGAGAGGGCGGGAGATGGAGAGATTGAGAGGGCGGGAGATGAAGAGATTGAGAGGGCGGGAAATGAAGAGATTGAGAGGGCGGGAGATGGAGAGAGAGAGATTGAGAGGGCGGGAGATGAAGAGATTGAGAGGGCGGGAGATGAAGAGATTGAGAGGGCGGGAGATGGAGAGAGAGAGATTGAGAGGGCGGGAGATGAAGAGATTGAGAGGGCGGGAGATGAAGAGATTGAGAGGGCGGGAGATGAAGAGATTGAGAGGGCGGGAGATGGAGAGATTGAGAGGGCGGGAGATGGAGAGATTGAGAGGGCGGGAGATGGAGAGACTGAGAGGGCGGGAGATGAAGAGAGAGAGATTGAGAGGGAGGGAGATGGAGAGATTGAGGGGTGGGAGATGAAGAGATTGACGAGGGCGGGAGATGGAGAGATTGAGAGAGAGAGATTGAGAGGGCGGGAGATGGAGAGAGACAGATTGAGAGAGCGGGAGATGGAGAGATTGAGAGGGTAGGAAATGAAGAGATTGAGAGGGCGGGAGATGGAGAGATTGAGAGGGCGGGAGATGAGAGATTGAGAGGGCGGGAGATGGAGAGATTTAGAGGGCGGGAGATGAAGAGATTGAGAGGGCGGGAGAAGAAGAGAGAGAGATTGAGAGGGTGGGAGATGGAGAGAGAGAGATTGAGAGGGCGGGAGATGAAGAGATTGAGAGGGCGGGAGATGGAGAGAGAGATTGAGAGGGCGGGAGATGAAGAGATTGAGAGGGCAGGAGATGAAGAGATTGAGAGGGCGGGAGATGAAGAGATTGAGCGGGCGGGAGACGGAGAGATTGAGAGGGCGGGAGATGGAGAGATTGAGAGGGCGGGAGATGGAGAGAGAGAGATTGAGAGGGCGGGAGATGGAGAGATTTAGAGGGCGGGAGATGGAGAGAGAGAGGGCGGGAGATGGAGAGATTGAAAGGGCGGGAAATGAAGAGATTGAGAAGGCGGGAGATGGAGAGATTGAGAGGGAGGGAGATGGAGAGATTGAGAGGGCGGGAGATGGAGAGATTGAGAGGGCGGGAGATGAAGAGATTGAGAGGGCGGGAGAATGAAGAGATTGAGAGGGCGGGAGATGGAGAGAGAGAGATTGAGAGGGCGGGAGATGAAGAGATTGAGAGGGCGGGAGATGGAGAGAGAGAGATTGAGAGGGCGGGAGATGAAGAGATTGAGAGGGCGGGAGATGAAGAGATTGAGAGGGCGGGAGATGAAGAGATTGAGAGGGCGGGAGATGAAGAGATTGAGAGGGCGGGAGATGGAGAGATTGAGAGGGCGGGAGATGGAGAGATTGAGAGGGCGGGAGATGAGGAGACTGAGCGGGCGGGAAGATGAAGAGAGAGAGATTGAGAGGAGGGAGATGGAGAGATTGAGAGGGTGGGAGATGAAGAGATTGAGAGGGCGGGAGATGAAGAGATTGAGAGGGCGGGAGATGGAGAGGGAGAGATTGAGAGGGCGGGAGATGGAGAGATGAGAGGACGGGAAGATGGAGAGAGAGAGAGGGCGGGAGATGGAGAGAGAGAGAGGGCGGGATATGGAGAGAGAGAGAGGGCGGGAGATGGAGAGATTGAGAGGCCGGGAGATGGAGAGATTGAGAGGGCGGGAGATGGAGAGATTGAGAGGGTGGGAGATGAAGAGATTGAGAGGGCGGGAGATGAAGAGATTGAGAGGGCGGGAGATGAAGAGATTGAGAGGGCGGGAGATGGAGAGATTGAGAGGGCGGGAGATGGAGAGATTGAGAGGGCGGGAGATGGAGAGATTGAGAGGGCGGGAGATGAAGAGATTGAGAGGGCGGGAGATGAAGAGATTGAGAGGGCGGGAGATGAAGAGATTGAGAGGGCGGGAGATGGAGAGATTGAGAGGGCGGGAGATGAAGAGATTGAGAGGGCGGGAGATGGAGAGAGAGAGATTGAGAGGGCGGGAGATGGAGAGATTGAGAGGGCGGGAGATGGAGAGAGAGAGAGGGCGGGAGATGGAGAGAGAGAGGGCGGGAGATGGAGAGAGAGAGAGAAGGGCGGAGATGGAGAGATTGAGAGCCGGGAGATGGAGAGATTGAGAGGGCGGGAGATGGAGAGATTGAGAGGGTGGGAGATGAAGAGATTGAGAGGGCGGGAGATGAAGAGATTGAGAGGGCGGGAGATGAAGAGATTGAGAGGGCGGGAGATGGAGAGATTGAGAGGGCGGGAGATGGAGAGATTGAGAGGGCGGGAGATGGAGAGATTGAGAGGGCGGGAGATGAAGAGAGAGAGATTGAGAGGGTGGGAGATGGAGAGATTGAGAGGGCGGGAGATGAAGAGATTGAGAGGGCGGGAGATGAAGAGATTGAGAGGGCGGGAGATGAAGAGATTGAGAGGGCGGGAGATGGAGAGATTGAGAGGGCGGGAGATGAAGAGATTGAGAGGGCGGGAGATGGAGAGAGAGAGATTGAGAGGGCGGGAGATGGAGAGATTGAGAGGGCGGGAGATGGAGAGAGAGAGAGGGCGGGAGATGGAGAGATTGATGAGGGCGGGAGATGGAGAGATTGAGAGGGCGGGGGAGATGGGAGAGATTGAGAGGGCGGGAGATGGAGAGAGAGATTGAGAGGGCGGGAGATGGAGAGAGAGAGATTGAGGAGGGCGGGAGATGGAGAGAGCCAGATTGAGAGGGTGGGAGATGGAGAGAGACAGATTGAGAGGGCGGGAGATGGAGAGAGAGAGATTGAGAGGGCGGGAGATGGAGAGAGAGAGATTGAGAGGGCGGGAGATGGAGAGATTGAGAGGGTGGGAGATGAAGAGATTGAGAGGGCGGGAAGATGTGAAGAGATTGAGAGGATGAGGCGGGAGATGAAGAGATTGAGGGGCGGGAGATGGAGAGATTGAAGAGGGGGGAGATGGAGAGATTGAGAGGGCGGGAGATGAGAGAGAATTGAGAGGGCGGGGAGATGAAGAGGAGAGATTGAGAGGGTGGGAGATGGAGAGATTGAAGAGATTGAGAGGGCGGGAGATGAAGAGATTGAGAGGGGCGGGAGATGAAGAGATTGATGAGGGCGGGAGATGGAGAGATTGAGAGGGCGGGAGATGAAGAGATTGAGAGGGCGGGAGATGGAGAGAGAGAGATTGAGAGGGCGGGAGATGGCGAGATTGAGAGGGCGGGAGATGGGAGAGAGAGTGAGGGCGGGAGATGGAGAGAGAGAGAGGCGGGAGATGGAGAGAGAGAGAGGGCGGGAGATGGAGAGATTGAGAGGCCGGGAGATGGAGAGATTGATGAGGGCGGGAGATGGAGAGATTGAGAGGGCGGGAGCTGGAGAGAGAGAGATTGAGAGGCGGGGAGATGGAGAGATTGAGGGCGGGAGGGAGATGGAGAGAGAGAGATTTAGAGGGCGGAGGGGAGATGAGAGAGAGAGATTGAGACGGCGGGAGATGGAGAGATTGAGAGGGCGGGAGATGGAGAGGAGAGATTGAGACGGCGGGAGATGAAGAGAGAGAGATTGAGACGGCGGGAGATGGAGAGATTGAGAGGGCGGGAGATGGAGAGAGAGAGATTGAGAGGGCGGGAGATGGAGAGAGACAGATTGATAGGGCAGGAGATGGAGAGAGACGGATTGAGAGGGCGGGAGATGAAGAGAGAGAGCTGGAGAGGGTGGGAGATGGAGAGATTGAGAGGGTGGGAGATGGAGAGATTGAGAGGGCGGGAGATGGAGAGAGACAGATTGAGAGGGCAGGAGATGGAGAGATTGAGAGGGCGGGAGATGGAGAGATTGAGAGGGCGGGAGATGGAGAGAGAGAGATTGAGAGGGCGGGAGATGGAGAGATGATGAGGGCAGGAGATGAAGACATTGAGAGGGGCGGGGAGATGGAGAGATTGAGAGGGCGGGAGATGGAGAGATTGAGAGGGCGGGAGATGAAGAGATTGAGAGGGCGGGAGATGGAGAGAGAGAGATTGAGAGGGCGGGAGATGGAGAGAGAGAGATTGAGAGGGCGGGAGATGGAGAGAGAGAGAAATAGATGGAATGAGAGAGAATGAAATGTGGAGAGAGAGAGAGATATGGGGAGACAAGTTAGCAAGGATGTTGGTCACGGAGCAGAGATGAATGATCGTGAGAGAGTGAGAGAGTCTGCGTGTGTTTGCGTGTGGGTGTGCATGTTTTCATGTGTGAGTGCATGTGTTACCTTCTGCCAAATCGTTTGGAATGTGACTGGTCTCTCACCTAACCGGGCCACTCAATGCTAAACTGCTAACCTCTAGCCCCCTCGTGTACACAAACACACCACATACACACGCACACACACACCACGTACACACACACCACACGAACACTTCCATCCACCCAACACAGACATCTAGCTTCAGACAACTCTGACAATGTACAAACATTGTCATTTTTATATGCAGGCCCAAAACATTACACAAAATGCAGGTATTTTAGGTAAATTGTTGTATTATTTTTAACACTGTAATTAGCCTTAATTGTAAGCCAGCTTGTGAGGTAAAGAAGGCTGACACATTCCACTGGTTATTATGGTTTCAGCAGGCCTGGTGTGGGATTTCAGAAGCTAAGCCTAGGCACACTGAATCACTCATCAAAATACAGACACACACACACATAATGGAGATGTTATTTTGTGTGAATTAGGTGGTTGTTGTGGAATTGTTAGATTACTTGTTGATATTGCTGCACTGTCTGAACTAGAATCACCAGCATTTCGCTACACTCGCAATAACATCTGCTAACCACATGTATGTGACCAATAAATTAGATTTGATTTGATTCTGGCCAGTTGGGCAGAGAAGGAGAGAATCTGGCCACCCCTGTCATTCCTTCCTCAATGGAACGTTCCGTGTGTTCCATGTGCGCTGCCCTCCAACATTACCCTGCCCTGTGATGGATAGTGGAAAATAAGGACTGGGTGAACATACCTCCACTGACTGGGTCAATATACCTCCACTGACTGGGTCAATATACCTCCACTGACTGGGTCAATATACCTCCACTGACTGGGTCAATATACCACCACTGACTGGGTCAATATACATCCACTGACTTGGTGAATATACCTCCACTGACTGGGTCAATATACCTCCACTGACTGGGTCAATATATCTCCACTGACTGGGTCGATATACCTCCACTGACAGGGTCAATATACCTCCACTGACTGGGTCAATATACCTCCACTGACTGGGTCAATATACCTCCACTGACTGGGTCAATATACCACCACTGACTGGGTCAATATACCTCAACTGACTGGGTCAATATACCTCCACTGACTGGGTCAATATACCACCACTGACGGGGTCAACAATACCTCCACTGACTGGGTCAATATACCTCCACTGACTGGGTCAATATACCTCCACTGACTGGGTCAATATACCACCACTGACTGGGTCAATATACCTCAACTGACTGGGTCAATATACCTCCACTGACTGGGTCAATATACCACCACTGACGGGGTCAACAATACCTCCACTGACTGGGTCAATATACCTCCACTAACTGGGTCAATATACCTCCACTGACGAAGTCAACAATACCATCACTGACAGGGTCAATATACCACAACTGACAGGGTCAATATACCACCACTAACTGGGTCAATATACCACCACTGACAGGGTCAATATACCACCACTGACAGGGTCAATATACCACCACTAACTGGGTCAATCAATATACCACCACTGACTGGGGCAATATACCTCCACTGATGGAGTCAATATACCACCACTGATGGAGTCAATATACCTCCACTGACTGGGTCAACATACCTCCACTGACTGGGTGAATATACCACCACTGACTGGGTGAATATACCACCACTGACTGGGTCAATAAACCTCCACTGACTGGGTCAATAAACCTCCACTGACTGGGTCAATAAACCTCCACTGGCTGGGTCAATATACCTCCACTGACTGGGTCAATATACCACCACTGACTGCGTCAATATACCACCACTGATAGGGTCAATATACCACCACTGACAGGGTCAATATACCACCACTAACTGGGTCAATATACCACCACTGACTGGGGAAATATACCACCACTGACTGGGTCAATATACCACCACTGACTGGCTCAATATACCACCACTAACTTGGTCAATATACCACCACTGACTGGGGCAATATACCACCACTGACTGGGTCGATATACCTCCACTGACTGGGTCAATATACCTCCACTGACTGGGTCAATATACCACCACTGACTGGGTCAATATACCTCAACTGACTCGGTCAATATACCTCCACTGACTGGGTCAATATACCACCACTGACAGGGTAAATATACCACCATTAACTGAGTCAATATACCACCACTGACAGGGTCAATATACCACCACTGACAGGGTCAATATACCACCACTAACTGGGTCAATATACCACCACTGACGAAGTCAACAATACCATCACGGACAGGGTCAATATACCACCACTGACAGGGTCAATATACCACCACTAACTGGGTCAATATACCACCACTGACAGGGTCAATATACCACCACTAACTGGGTCAATATACCATCACTGACTGGGGCAATATACCACCACTGACTGGGTCAATATACCACCACTGACTGGCTCAATATACCACCACTAACTGGGTCAATATACCACCACTGACTGGGGCAATATACCACCACTGACTGGGTCAATATACCACCACTGACTGGCTCAATATACCATCACTGACTGGGTAAATATACCACCACTGACGGGGTCAACAATACCTCCACTGACTGGGTCAATATACCACCACTGACGGGGTCAACAATACCTCCACTGACTGGGTAAATATACCACCACTGACTGAGTCAATATACCACCACTGACTGGGTCAATATACCACCACTGACTGGGTCGTTATACCACCACTGACTGACTTAATATACCTCCACTGACTGGGTCAATATACCACCACTGACTGGGTCAATATACCACCACTGTCAAGGTCAATATTCCACCAATCACTGGGTCAATATTCCACCACTGACTGGGTCAATATACCATCACTGACTGGGTCAATATACCACCACTGACGGGGTCAACAATACCTCCACTGACTGGGTCAATATACCACCACTGACGGGGTCAACAATACCTCCACTGACTGGGTCAATATACCACCACTGACTTGGTCAATATACCACCACTGACAGGGTCAATATACCACCACTGACTGGCTCAATATACCATCACTGACTGACTTAATATACCTCCACTGACTGGGTGAATATACCACCACTGACGGGGTCAACAGTACCTCCACTGACTGGGTCAATATACCACCACTGACTGGGTCAATATACCACCACTGATGGGGTCAACAATACCTCAACTGACTGGGTCAATATACCACCACTGACTGAGTTAATATACCACCACTGACTGGGTCAATATACCTCCACTGACTGGGTCAATATACCACCACTGACTGGGTGAACATACCACCACTGACTGGGTCCACATACCACCACTGATTGGGTCAATATACCACCACTGACTGGGTGAACATACCACCACTGACTGGGTCAATATACCACCACTGACTGGGATATAATACCACCACTGACTGGGTCAATATACCACCACTGACTGGGACATTATACCACCACTGACTGGGTCAATATACCACCACTGACTGGGTCAATATACCACCACTGACAGGGTCAATATACCACCACTGACAGGGTCAATATACCACCACTAACTGGGTCAATATACCATCACTGACTGGGTCGATATACCTCCACTGACTGGGTCAATATACCTCCACTGACTGGGTCAATATACCTCCACTGACTGGGTCAATATACCTCAACTGACTCGGTCAATATACCTCCACTGACTGGGTCAATATACCACCACTGACAGGGTCAATTTACCACCATTAACTGGGTCAATATACCACCACTGACAGGGTCAATATACCACCACTGACAGGGTCAATATACCACCACTAACTGGGTCAATATACCACCACTGACGAAGTCAACAATACCATCACTGACAGGGTCAATATACCACCACTGACAGGGTCAATATACCACCACTAACTGGGTCAATATACCACCACTGACAGGGTCAATATACCACCACTAACTGGGTCAATATACCATCACTGACTGGGGCAATATACCACCACTGACTGGGTCAATATACCACCACTGACTGGCTCAATATACCACCACTAACTGGGTCAATATACCACCACTGACTGGGGCAATATACCACCACTGACTGGGTCAATATACCACCACTGACTGGCTCAATATACCATCACTGACTGGGTCAATATACCACCACTGACGGGGTCAACAATACCTCCACTGACTGGGTCAATATACCACCACTGACGGGGTCAACAATACCTCCACTGACTGGGTAAATATACCACCACTGACTGAGTCAATATACCACCACTGACTGGGTCAATATACCACCACTGACTGGGTCGTTATACCACCACTGACTGACTTAATATACCTCCACTGACTGGGTGAATATACGACCACGGACGGGGTCAACAGTACCTCCACTGACTGGGTCAATATACCACCACTGACTGGGTCAATATACCACCACTGACGGGGTCAACAATACCTCAACTGACTGGGTCAATATACCACCACTGACTGAGTTAATATACCACCACTGACTGGGTCAATATACCTCCACTGACTGGGTCAATATACCACCACTGACTGGGTGAACATACCACCACTGACTGGGTCCACATACCACCACTGATTGGGTCAATATACCACCACTGACTGGGTGAACATACCACCACTGACTGGGTCAATATACCACCACTGACTGGGATATAATACCACCACTGACTGGGTCAATATACCACCACTGACTGGGACATTATACCACCACTGACTGGGTCAATATACCACCACTGACTGGGTCAATATACCATCACTGACTGGGTCAATATACCACCACTGACGGGGTCAACAATACCTCCACTGACTGGGTCAATATACCACCACTGACGGGGTCAACAATACCTCCACTGACTGGGTAAATATACCACCACTGACTGAGTCAATATACCACCACTGACTGGGTCAATATACCACCACTGACTGGGTCGTTATACCACCACTGACAGAGTTAATATACCTCCACTGACTGGGTGAATATACCACCACTGACGGGGTCAACAATACCTCCACTGACTGGGTCAATATACCACCACTGACTGGGTCAATATACCACCACTGACGGGGTCAACAATACCTCAACTTACTGGGTCAATATACCACCACTGACTGAGTTAATATACCACCACTGACTGGGTCAATATACCTCCACTGACTGGGTCAATATACCACCACTGACTGGGTGAACATACCACCACTGACTGGGTCCACATACCACCACTGATTGGGTCAATATACCAACACTGACTGGGTGAACATACCACCACTGACTGGGTCAATATACCACCACTGACTGGGATATTATACCACCACTGACTGGGTCAATATACCACCACTGACTGGGACATTATACCACCACTGACTGGGTCAATATACCACCACTGACTGGGTCAATATACCACCACTGACTGGGTCAATATACCACCACTGACTGGGTCAATATACCACCACTGACTGGGACATTATACCACCACTGACTGGGTCAATATACCTCCACTGACTTGGTCAATATACCACCACTGACTGGGTCAATATACCACCACTGTCAAGGTCAATATTCCACCAATCACTGGGTCAATATTCCACCACTGACTGAGTCAATATACCATCACTGACTGGGTCAATATACCACCACTGACGGGGTCAACAATACCTCCACTGACTGGGTCAATATACCACCACTGACGGGGTCAACAATACCTCCACTGACTGGGTCAATATACCACCACTGACTTGGTCAATATACCACCACTGACAGGGTCAATATACCACCACTGACAGGCTCAATATACCATCACTGACTTGATCAATATACCACCACTGACGGGGTCAACAATACCTCCACTAACTGGGTCAATATACCTCCACTGACTGGGTAAATATACCCCCACTGACTAGGTCAATATACCTCCACTGACTGGGTCAATCTACCTCCACTAATTGGGTCAATATACCTCCACTGACTGGGTGAATATATCTCCACTGACTGGGTCAATATACCTCCACTGACTGGGTCAATATACCTCCACTGACTGGGTGAATATATCTCCACTGACTGGGTCAATATAAACCACTGACTGGGTCAATATACCACCATTGACGGGGTCAATATACCTCCACTGACTGGGTCAATCTACCTCCACTGACTGGGTCAATATACCTCCACTGACGGGGTCAACAATACCTCCACTGACTGAGTCAGTATACCTCCACTGACTGGGTGAATATACCACCACTGACTGGGTCAATATACCTTCACTGACTGGGTGAATATACCTCCACTGACTGGGTCAATATACCTCCACTGACTGGGTCAATCTACCACCACTGACTGGCTCAATATACCATCACTGACTTGATCAATATACCACCACTGACGGGGTCAACAATACCTCCACTAACTGGGTCAATATACCTCCACTGACTGGGTAAATATACCCCCACTGACTAGGTCAATATACCTCCACTGACTGGGTCAATCTACCTCCACTAATTGGGTCAATATACCTCCACTGACTGGGTGAATATATCTCCACTGACTGGGTCAATATACCTCCACTGACTGGGTCAATATACCTCCACTGACTGGGTGAATATATCTCCACTGACTGGGTCAATATAAACCACTGACTGGGTCAATATACCACCATTGACGGGGTCAATATACCTCCACTGACTGGGTCAATCTACCTCCACTGACTGGGTCAATATACCTCCACTGACGGGGTCAACAATACCTCCACTGACTGAGTCAGTATACCTCCACTGACTGGGTGAATATACCACCACTGACTGGGTCAATATAAACCACTGACTGGGTCAATATACCACCATTGACGGGGTCAATATACCTCCACTGACTGGGTCAATCTACCTCCACTGACTGGGTCAATATACCTCCACTGACGGGGTCAACAATACCTCCACTGACTGAGTCAGTATACCTCCACTGACTGGGTGAATATACCACCACTGACTGGGTCAATATACCTTCACTGACTGGGTGAATATACCACCACTGACTGGGTCAATATACCTCCACTGACTGGGTGAATATACCACCACTGACTGGGTCAATATACCTCCACTGACTGGGTCAATATACCTCCACTGATGCAGTCAATATACCTCCACTGACTTGGTCAATATACCGCCACTGACTGGGTCAATATACCACCACTGACTGGGTCAATATACCACCACTGACTGGGTGAATATACCTCCACTGATGCAGTCAATATACCTCCACTGACTTGGTCAATATACCGCCACTGACTGGGTCAATATACCACCACTGACTGGGTCAATATACCTCCACTGACTGGGTGAATATACCACCACTGACTGGGTCAATATACCTCCACTGATGCAGTCAATATACCACCACTGACTGGGTCAATATACCTCCACTGATGCAGTCAATATACCTCCACTGACTTGGTCAATATACCGCCACTGACTGGGTCAATATACCACCACTGACTGGGTCAATATACCACCACTGACTGGGTCAATATACCACCACTGACTGGGTCAATATACCACCACTGACTGGGTCAATATACCACCACTGACTGGGTCAATATACCACCACTGACTGGGTCAATATACCACCACTGACTGGGTCAATATACCACCACTGACTGGGTCAATATACCACCACTGATGGAGTCAATATACCACCACTGATGGAGTCAATATTCCACCACTGATGGAGTCAATATTCCACCACTGATAGAGTCAATATACCACCACTGATGGAGTCAATATACCACCACTGATGGAGTCAATATACCACCACTGACTGAGTCAATATACCACCACTGACTGGATCAATATACCACCACTGATGGAGTCAATACACCACCACTGACTGAGTCAATAGACCACCACTGACTGGGTGAATATACACTGTACAGTGCATTCGGAAGGTATTCAGACCCCTTGTGTTTTTCCACATTTTGTTACGTTACAGCCTTATTCTAACATTTATAAAATGTATGTTTTTCCTCATCAATCGACACACAATACCCCACAATACTCCATAAAGTGAAAACAGGTTTTTACATTTTATCAAATGTATTAAAAATATTAAAAAATATATACATTTGCATAAGCATTCAGACCCTTTGCTATGAGACTCCAAATTCAGCTCAGGTGTATCCTGTTTCCATTGATCATCCTCGAGTTGTTTCTATAACTTGACTTGAGTCCACCTGTGGTAAATTCAATTGATTGGACATAAGGTCCCACAGTTGTCAGTGCAAAAACCAAGCCATGAGGTCAAATGAATTGTCCGTAGAGCTCAGATTGTTTCAAGGTACAGATCTGGGGACGGATACCAAAGCATTTCTGCAGCATTGAAAGTCCCCAAGAACACAGTGGCCTCCATCATTCTTAAATGTAAGAAGTTTGGGACCACCAAGACTCTTCCTAGAGCTGGCCGCCCGGCCTAACTGAGCAATCGGGGGAGAAGGACCTTGGTCAGAGAGGTGACCAAGATCCCGATGGCCACTCTGACAGAGCGCCAGAGTTATTCTGTGGAGATGGGAGAACCTTCCAGATGGACAACCATTTCTGCAGCACTCCATCAATCAAGCCACTCCTCAGTAAAAGGCACATGACAGCCCAATTGGAGTTTGCCAAAAGGCACCTAAAGGACTCTCAGACCATGAGGAACAAGATTCTCTGGTCTGATGAAACCACGATTGAAATCTTTGGCCTGAATGCCAAGCGTGACATCTGGAGGAAACCTGACACCATTCCTACAGTGAAGCAGCATCATGTTGTGGGGATGTTTCTCAGTGGCAGGGACTGGTAGACTAGTCAGGATCCAGGGAATGATGAACGGAGCAAAGTACAGAGAGATCCTTGATGAAAACCTGCTCCAGAGCACACAGGACCTCAGACTGGGGCCAAGGTTTACCTTCCAACAGGACAACAACCCTAAGCAGACAGGCAAGACAGCACAGGAGATGCTTTGGACAAGTCTCTGAATGTCCTTGAGTGGCCCAGCCAGAGTCCGGACTTGAACTCGATCGACCACCTCTGGAGAGTCCTGAAAATAGCTGTGCAAATTCAATCAAATCAAAGTTTATTTACTTACAGGTTCTAACCAATAGTGCAAAATAGGTATTAGGTGAACAATAGGTAAATAAAGAAATAAAACAATAGTAAAAAGACAGACTATAAACAGTACCGAGGCTACAGAAGTAGTGAGGCTACATACAGACACCGGTTAGTCAGGCTGATTGAGGTAGTATGAACATGTAGATATGGTTAAAGAGACTATGCATATGTGATGAACAGAGAGTAGCAGTAGTGTAAAAGAGGGGTTGGCGGGTGCTGTGTGGGACACAAGGCCAGCAGCATACCACCCTGCATCCCACTGCTGGCTTGCTTCTGAAGCTAAGCAGGGTTGGTCCTGGTCAATCCCTGGATGGGAGACCAGATGCTGCTGGAAGTGGTGTTGGAGGGCCAGTAGGAGGCACTTTTTCCTCTAGTCTAAAAAAAGAATATCCCAATGCCCCAGGCCAGTGATTGGGGACACTGCCCTGTGTGGGTGTTGTCTTTCGGGTGGGATGTTAAACGGGTGTCCTGACTCTATGAGGTCATTAAAGATCCCATGGCACTTATCGTAGGGGGTGGGTGTTAACCCCGGTGTCCTGACTAAATTCCCAAGCTGTCCCTCATACCATCACGGTCACCTAATCATCCCTAGCATCCAATTGGCTCATTCATCCCCCTCCTCTCCCCGGTAACTATTCCCCAGGTTGTTACTGTAAATGAGAATGTGTTCTCAGTCAACTTTCCTGGTAAAATAAAAAATGCAGATAGCCTACTGAGCCAATGTGCGGGAGCACCGGTTGGTCGGCCCAATTGAGGTAGTATGTACATGAATGTAAAGTTAAAGTGGCTATGCATATATGATAAACAGAGAGTAGCAGCAGCGTAAAAGGGTGGGGGGGGGGGGCACACACAATGCAAGTAGTCCGGGTAGCCATTTGATTACCTGTTCAGAAGTCTTATGGCTTGGGGGTAAAAACTGTTGAGAAGCCTTTCTGTCCTAGACTTGGCACTCCGGTACCGCTTGCCATGCAGTAGTAGAGAGAACAGTCTATGACTGCGGTGGCTGGGGTCTTTGACAATTTTTAGGGCCTTCCTCTGACACGCCTGGTGTAGAGGTCCTTGGATGGCAGGCAGCTTAGCCCCAGTGATGTACTGGGCCGTACGCATTACCCTCTGTAGTGCCTTGCGGTCGGAGGCCGAGCAATTGCCGTACCAGGCAGTGATGCAACCAGTCAGGATGGTCTCGATGGTGCAGCTGTCGAACCTTTTGAGGATCTCAGGACCCATGACAAATCTTTTTAGTTTCAGCGACACTACCCATCTAACCTGACAGAGCTTGAGAGGATCTGCAGAGAAGAATGGGATAAGCTTGTAGCGTCATACCCAAGAAGCCTCAAGGCTGCAATTGCTGCCAAAGTTGCTTCAACAAAGGACTGAGGAATGAAAGGGTTTGAATTTTTATGTAAATGTGATATTTCAGTTTTTTATTTGTATTACCTTTGGTAATATGTAAAAATTTAATTTTTTAAAAATGTTTTGCTTTGTCATTGTGGAGTATTGTGTTAAGATTGATAAGAAAACAATCTAATACATTTTAGAATAAGGCTGTAACGTAACAAAATGTGGAAAAAGTCAAGGGGTCTGAATACTTGCACTGTATTTGCCACCGTATGAGGACTTCGGCTATTTCAGCCACATCCGTTGCTGACAGGTCTATAAAATTGAGCACATAGCCATGCAATCTCCATAGACAAACATTTTCAGTAGAATGGCCTTACTGAAGAGCTCAGTGACTTTCAACATTGCACCAACATGGATGCCACCTTTCCAACAAGTGAGTTCATAAAATTTCTGCTCTGCTAGAGCTGCGCCGGTCAACTGTAAGCGCTGTTATTTTGAAGTGGAAACATCTAGGAGCAACATTGGCTCAGCCACGAAGTGGTAGGCCACACAAGTTCACAGAATAAGACCACCGAGTGCTGAAGCACGTAAAGCGTACAAATTGTCTGTCCCTCGGTTGCAACACTCACTACCGAGTTCCAAACTGCCTCTGGAACCAACGTCAGCACAGAAACTGTTCGTCGGGAGCTTCATGAAATGGGTTTCCATGGCCGAGCAGCCACACACAAGCCTAAGATCCTCATGCGTAATGTCAAGCATCGGGTGGAGTGGTGTAAAGCCCTCCGCTATTGGACTCTGGAGCAGTGGAAACACATTCTCTGGTGTGATGAATCACACTTCACCATCTGGCAGTCCGACGGATAAATCTGGGTTTGGCGGATTCTTGGAGAATGCTAATGCTCCAACGCATATTGCCAACTCTACATTTTGGTGGAGGAGTAATAATGGTCTGGGGCTGTTTTTCATGGTTCGGGCTAGGCCCCTTTGTTCCAGTGAAGGGAAATCTTAACGCTACAGCGTACAGTGACATTCTAGATGATTCTGTGCTTCCAACTTTGTGGCAACAGTTTGTGTGAAGGCCCTTGTCTGTTCCAGCATGGCAATGCCCCCGTGTACAAAGCAAGGTCCATACTGAAATGGTTTGTCGAGATCGGTGTGGCAGAACTTGACTGGCCTGCACAGAGCCTTACCTCAACCCCATAGAATGCCTTTGGGATGAATTGGAATGCAGACTGGAGGCTGTTAGGAGGTGGTGGTGGAGGTGGTGGCGTAGGAGGTGGTAGTGGTGGTGGTGGGGTAGGAAGTGGTGGTGGAGACGGTAGTGGTGGTGTAGGAGTTGAGTTGGTGGTGGTGGCGGGGTAGGAGGTGGTGGTGGGGTAGAAGATGGTGGTGGGGTAGGAGGTGGGGGTGGTGGAGGTGGTAATGGTGGTAGGGTAGGAGGTGGTGGTGGTGGTGGGGTAGGAGTTGAGTTGGTGGTGGTGGTGGTGGTGGTGGGGTAGGAGGTGGTGGTGGTGGTGGTGGTGGTGGGGTAGGAGGTGGTGGTGGGGTAGGAGGTGGTGGTGGTGGAGGTGGTAATGATGGTGGGGTAGGAGGGGGTGGTGGTGGTGGGGTAGGAGTTGAGTTGGTGGTGGTGGTGGTGGTGGTGGTGGTGGGGTAGGAGGTGGTGGTGGTGGAGGTGGTAATGGTGGTGGGGTAGGAGGTGGTGGAGGTGGTGGTGGTGGTGGGGTAGGAGTTGAGTTGGTGGTGGTGGTGGTGGGGTAGGTGGTGGAGGTGGTAATGGTGGTGGTAATGGTGGTGGGGTAGGAGGTGGTGGTGGTGGTGGTGGTGGTGGTGGTGGTGGTGGTGGTGGGGTAGGAGGTGAGTTAGTGGTTGGGTAGGAGGTGGTGGTGGGGTCGGAGATGGTGGTAATGGCGGTGAGGTAGGAGATGGTGGTGGTGGCGTGGTAGGAGGTGGTAGTGGTGGAGGTGGTGGTGGTGGTGTAGGAGGTTAGGGGAGTAGGAGGTTAGGGAGGTAGGAGTGGTTGATATAACGTTTTTCACCTCCACTTAATTCCAGAACCCTGATCCAGCCAGTCTATAGCATGCTGTTCTCCCCCTCACTACGGCCGACTGTGGCACAGGGCCTGTGTTGTGTTTGGCCAGATGCATGGAGTGTCGTGCAGCTGGCAGGACACACACATATGCACATGCACACACACACACATGCTAACATGCACACACACTGCTCTGAGAGGGCCAAGCCTGTCACACAGGCGTAATGATTTAGGACCCAAATGAGGTTTTACACTGGGCCCTGCTTGTTCCAGTCGCTTCATGGATCATTTACAGGCTTTCTATACCCACTTCTACTGGGGCTACAGGTGGCTAATGGTGACACACACAATCACACACACACAAACGTGTGCTCGCACACACACACACACACACACACACACACACACCCCACACACAGTCTGTGGTAATACTATCACTCTCCTAGCAGACAGAGGTGCTCAGTGGACTTTGAATGTGACTCAATAATGCAGTGAGTCTCAGAGCTGTCTTCTTTGAGAGGACCCAGGTTGAG
This sequence comes from Oncorhynchus kisutch, assembly GCF_002021735.2. Taxonomy (NCBI): domain Eukaryota; kingdom Metazoa; phylum Chordata; class Actinopteri; order Salmoniformes; family Salmonidae; genus Oncorhynchus; species Oncorhynchus kisutch. Next base: position 13,655,719 of record NC_034188.2, on the reverse strand, counting down.
ACAGTTCACTACTATAGCTACCTGCAGAGAAACTGAATCCCACCCAGAATCAACCCCCAGTCCCTAAAACCAATTCCATAGCCCCTAGCCCATAGCTCCTAGTCCCAACCCGTAGCTCCTAGCCCCAACCCGTAGCTCCTATCCCCTAGCCCTTAGCTCCTAGCCCCAACCCGTAGCTCCTAGCCCCAACCCGTAGCTCCTAGCCCCAACCCGTAGCTCCTAGCCCCAACCCGTAGCTCCTAGCCCCAACCCGTAGCTCCTAGCCCCAACCCGCAGCTCCTAGCCCCAGCCCGTAGCTCCTATCCCCTAGCCCGTAGCTCCTATCCCCTAGCCCTTAGCTCCTAGCCCCAACCCGTAGCTCCTAGCCCCAACCCGTAGCTCCTAGCCCCAACCCGTAGCTCCTAGCCCCTAGCCCTTAGCTCCTAGCCCCAACCCGTAGCTCCTAGCCCCAACCCGCAGCTCCTAGCCCCAACCCGTAGCTCCTATCCCCTAGCCCGTAGCTCCTATCCCCTAGCCCTTAGCTCCTAGCCCCAACCCGTAGCTCCTAGCCCCAACCCGTAGCTCCTAGCCCCAAGACACAGTACAGTGCCTTGCAAAAGTATTCATCCCCCTTGCCGTTTTTCCTATTTTGTTTCATTACAACCAGTAATTTTAATAGATTTTATTTGGATTTCATGTAATTGACATACACAAAATAGTCCAAATTGGTGAAGTGAAATGAAAAAAATGACTTTTTCCAATAAAAATAAAAAAGACGGAAAGGTGGTTTGTGCATACAGTATGTATTCACCCTCTTTGCTATGAAGCCCCTAAATAAGATCTGGTGCAACCAATATGCACCTGTTCTGAAAGACCCCAGAGACTGCAACACCACTAAGCAAGGGGCTCCACCAAGCAAGCGGCACCATGAAGACCAAGGAGCTCTTCAAACAGGTCAGGGACAAAGTTGTGGAGAAGTACAGATCAGGGTTGGGTTATAAAAAAAAAAAGTGGAACTTTGAACATCCCACGGAGCACCATTAAATACATTATTAAAAAATGTAAAGAATATGGCACCACAACAAACCTGTCAAGAGAGGGCTGCCCACCAAAACTCACGGACCAGGCTAGGAGGGCATTAATCAGTGAGGCAACAAAGAGACCAAAGATTACCCTGAAGGACCTGCAAAGCTCCACAGCGGAGATTGGAGTATCTGTCCATAGGACCACTTTAAGCCGTACCCTCCACAGAGCTGGGATTTACAGAAGGGTGGCCAGAAAATGCCATTGCTTAAAGAAAAAAATAAGTAAACACGTTTGGTGTTCGCCAAAAGGCATGTGGGAGACTCCCCAAACACATGGAAAAGGTACTCTGGTCAGATGAGACTATTTTTGAGCTTTTTGGCCATCAAGGAAAATGCTAAATCTGACACAAACCCAACACCTCTCATCACCCCGAGAACAACATCCCCACAGTGAAGCATGGTGGTGGCAGCATCATGCTGTGGGGATGTTTTTCATTGGCAGGGACTGGGAAACTGGTCACAGGTTTCCCACAAGAATTTCCCTGTATTTAGCGCAATCCATAATTTCTTCAATTCTGACCAGTTTCCCAGTCCCTGTCAGTGAAAAACATGTTGTTCTCGGGGTGATGAGAGGTGTTGGGTTTGCACCAGGCATAATGATTTTCTTGATGGCCAAAAAGCTCAATTTTAGTCTCAACTGACCAGAGTACCTTCTTCCATGTGTTTGGGGAGTCTCCCACAAGCCTTTTGGCAAACCCCAAACATGTTTGCTTATTTTATTCTTTAAGCAATGGCTTTTTTTCTGGCCATTCTTCCATAAAGCCCAGCTTCGTGGACTGTGCGGCTTAAAATGATCTAATGGACAGATACTCCAATCTCCGCTGTGGAGCTTTGCAGGTCCTTCAGGGTTATCTTTGGTATTTTGTTGCCTCACTGATTAATGCCCTCCTTGCCTGGTCCGTGAGTTTTGGTGGGCGGCCCTCTCTTGGCAGGTTTGTTGTGGTGCCATATTCTTTAAATTTTTTAATAATGAATATAATGGTGCTCATTGGAATGTTCAAAGTTTCAGAAATGTTTCTATGACCCAACCCTGATCTGTACTTCTCCACAACTTTGTCCCTGACCTGTTTGGAGAGATCCTTGGTCTTCATGGTGTCGCTTTGCTTGGTGGAGCCCCTTGCTTAGTGGTGTTGCAGACTCTGGGGTCTTTCAGAACAAGTGTATATATACTGAGATCATGTGACAGATCATGTGACACTTCGATTGCACACAAGTGGACTTTATTTAACTACTTATGTGACTTCTGAAGGTAATTGGTTGCACCAGATATTATTTAGGGGCTTCATAGCAAAAGGGTGGAATACATATGCACTCATCACTTTTTCATTTCACTTCACCAATTTGTGTTTGTGTTTGTGTATTTTGTGTTTGTCCATTACATGAAATCCAAATAAAAATCTATTTAAATTACAGGTTGTAATGCAACAAAATAGGAAAAACAGCAAGGGGGATGAATACTTTTGCAAGGCACTGTAGCTGAACATCTAATTCTGCAGTGAGACTGTGAGAGCTTGTTGTAGGGTAAGATTGTAGCTCACCTGTTGCTGAAGAAATACACAGTAGTACAGTATATTATACAACTTGAAAATGTATGACTTTCCAAATCATTCTCCCTCTTCTGCCAGTAAGTGGGAGTCAGACACACTGTGAAATCAGACAATGTGTGTGTTTGGAACCAATTAATCCACCTCTTTGATCAAGTCTCAAATGAAGACGACTGACTCTATTTGTATTTGTGTTTTAATTTAGCCAAGTCTTTATGCAGCTCAGATTTACTCTACCAGACATTTTAGTGGAACCCTGAGTCAACACACACACACACACACACACACACACACACACACACACACACACACACACACACACACACACACACACACACACACACACACACACACACACACACACACACACACACACACACACACACACACACACACACACACACACGCACACACACACACGCAAAACAATGCCAAAGAGGAGGCATTCTTCCCTCTATTTGATTATGGTCTGTGGTGAGGTTCTGGGCTTTAAAGACCCAGGGTAAAACCCTTAAATAAGTCAGTGCAGAGAGGGGGGGAGGGACACAGACAAACACAGATGACTTCAATGAGCCAGAGACCCAGCGTGACTAAAAATAAAGAGGCGATGTGGCTAAGAATAGCTGTGGACCGTGAGAGGAAGGGCTGATAAGCCATGCGTCACACACATGCTGCTGGAGCATCATGCGATGAGATGCGGCGGCCGGGGGGCAGCAAGGCAAATTACTAGCAGCTGTCTGGATGGTCTGTGAGCTGCTGTGGACGGAGGAGAGTGTCCAAATATGAAGGATTAATCATTCAATCCTAACCCGTGGCCACGTTAAAAACCTCAGGCACTCTGGACATTTATTTCCATTCATGTGTCGTGGTGGCACTTGCACACGTTGTGTGTGTGTGCGTGTGCGTTTGTGTGTGTGTGTGTGTGTGCGCGTGTGCGTGTGCGTGTGTGTGTGTGCGTGTGTGTGTCACATTGAGAGCAATATGCTACGCCAGCAGTGTTGGTAAACATTTAATTCTGGTCCCGCAGTGTAATTTTAGCTCAGCACGTCAAATGCTGTGAATTACTGCAATGATTAATTTCTCATTGGCCACAATGTAATTCAGGAACATTTGTCGGGGGCGAGGAGATAAATGATCCTGTCCCTTCTAACCCACCCCCGCTCTAGAGGACCTCTTCACTTAGGAATCTGCTTGTTTTTCATAATTAGAGAGAGAGAGAGAGAGAGAGAGAGAGAGAGAGAGAGAGAGAGAGAGATGGAGAGAGAGAGAGAGAGAGAGAGAGAGAGAGAGAGAGAGAGAGAGAGAGAGAGAGAATTGGCTATACTAAAACTCTTTAACATCATACTTAGCTCTGGCATCTTCCCCAATATTTGGAACCATGGACTGATCACCCCAATCCACAAAAGTGGAGACAAATTTGACCCCAATAACTACCGTGGAATATGTGTCAACAGTAACCTTGGGAAAATCCTCTGCATTATTATTAACAGCAGACTCGTACATTTCCTCAATGAAAACAATGTACTGAGCAAATGTCAAATTGGCTTTTTACCAAATTACCGTACAACAGACCATGTATTCACCCTGCACACCCTAATTGACAATCAAACAAACCAAAACAAAGGCAAAGTCTTCTCATGCTTTGTTGATTTCAAAAAAGCCTTCGACTCAATCTGGCATGAGGGTCTGCTATACAAACTGATGGAAAGTGGTGTTGGGGGTAAAACATACGACATTATAAAATCCATGTACACAAACAACAAGTGTGCGGTTAAAATTGGCAAAAAACACACACATTTCTTCACACAGGGTCGTGGGGTTAGACAGGGATGCAGCTTAAGCCCCACCCTCTTCAACATATATATCAACGAATTGGCGAGGGCACTAGAAAAGTCTGCAGCACCCGGCCTCCCCCTGCTAGAATCCGAAGTCAAATGTCTGCTGTTTGCTGATGATCTGGTGCTTCTGTCACCAACCAAGGAGGGCCTACAGCAGCACCTAGATCTTATGCACAGATTCTGTCAGACCTGGGCCCTGACAGTAAATCTCAGTAAGACCAAAATAATGGTGTTCCAAAAAAGGTCCAGTCACCAGGACCACAAATACAAATTCCATCTAGACACTGTTGCCCTAGAGCACACAAAAAACTATACATACCTTGGCCTAAACATCAGCACCACAGGTAACTTCCACAAAGCTGTGAACGATCTGAGAGACAAGGCAAGAAGGGCATTCTATGCCATCAAAAGAAACATAAATTTCAACATACCAATTAGGATCTGGCTAAAAATACTTGAATCAGTCATAGAGCCCATTGCCCTTTATGGTTGTGAGGTCTGGGGTCCGCTCACCAACCAAGACTTCACAAAATGGGACAAACACCAAATTGAGACTCTGCACGCAGAATTCTGCAAAAATATCCTCCGTGTACAACGTAGAACACCAAATAATGCATGCAGAGCAGAATTAGGCCGATACCCACTAATTATCAAAATCCAGAAAAGAGCTGTTAAATTCTACAACCACCTAAAAGGAAGCGATTCACAAACCTTCCATAACAAAGCCATCACCTACAGAGAGATGAACCTGGAGAAGAGTCCCCTAAGCAAGCTGGTCCTGGGGCTCTGTTCACAAACACAAACACCCACTACAGAGCCCCAGGACAGCAGCACAATTAGACCCAACCAAATCATGAGAAAACAAAAAGATAACTACTTAACACATTGGAAAGAATTAACAAAAAAACAGAGCAAACTAGAATGCTATTTGGCCCTACACAGAGAGTACACAGCGGCAGAATACCTGACCACTGTGACTGACCCAAAATTAAGGAAAGCCTTGACTATGTACAGACTCAGTGAGCATAGCCTTGCTATTGAGAAAGGCCGCCGTAGGCAGACTTGGCTCTCAAGAGAAGACAGGCTATGTGCTCACTGCCCACAAAATGAGGTGGAAACTGAGCTGCACTTCCTAACCTCCTGCCCAATGTATGACCATATTAGAGAGACATATTTCCCTCAGATTACACAGATCCACAAAGAATTCGAAAACAAATCCAATTTTGAAAAACTCCCATATCTACTGGGTGAAATTCCACAGTGTGCCATCACAGCAGCAAGATTTGTGACCTGTTGCCATGAGAAAAGGGCAACCAGTGAAGAACAAACACCATTGTAAATACAACCCATATTTATGCTTATTTATTTTATCTTGTGTCCTTTAGCCATTTGTACATTGTTAGAACACTGTATATATATATATATAATATGACATTTGTAATGTCTTTACTGTTTGAAACTTCTGTATGTGTAATGTTTACTGTTCATTTTTGTTGTTTTGCACTTTATATATTCACTTTGTATGTTGTCTACCTCACTTGCTTTGGCAATGTTAACACGTTTCCCATGCCAATAAAGCCCTTGAATTGAATTGAATTGAATTGAATTGAGAGAGAGAGAGATGGAGAAAGAGAGAGAGTGAGTGAGAGAGAGAGAGAGAGAGAGAGAGAGAGAGAGAGAGAGAGAGAGAGAGAGAGAGAGAGAGAGAGAGAGAGAGAGAGAGAGAGGGAGATGGAGAAAGAGAGAGAGTGAGAGAGAGAGAGAGAGAGAGAGAGAGAGAGAGAGAGATGGAGAAAGAGAGAGAGTGAGAGAGAGAGATAAAGAGATGGAGAGAGAGAGAGTGTGAGAGAGAGATAAAGAGAGAGAGAGAGAGAGAGAGAGAGAGAGAGAGAGAGAGAGAGATGGAGAAAGAGAGAGAGTGAGAGAGAGAGATAAAGAGATGGAGAGAGAGAGAGTGTGAGAGAGAGATAAAGAGAGAGAGAGAGAGAGAGAGAGAGAGAGAGAGAGAGAGAGAGAGAGAGAGAGAGATAACGAGATGGAGAAAGAGAGAGAGTGAGAGAGAGAGAGATAAAGAGATGGAGAGAGAGAGAGAGAGAGAGAGAGAGAGAGAGAGAGAGAGAGAGAGAGAGAGAGAGAGAGAGAGAGAGAGAGAGAAAGAGAGAGAGAGAGAGAGAGAGAGAGAGAGAGAGAGAGAGAGAGAGAGAGAGATAACAACATGGAGAAAGAGAGAGAGTGAGAGAGAGAGATAAAGAGATGGAGAGAGAGAAAGTGTGAGAGAGAGATAACGAGAGAGCGAGAGAGAGAGAGAGATAACGAGATGGAGCAAGAGAGAGAGTGAGAGAGAGATAAAGAGATGGAGAGAGAGAGAAAGCGCGCGAGAGAGAGAGACAGAGAGAGATAACAAGATGGAGAAAGAGAGAGATTGAGAGAGAGAGATAAAGAGATGGAGAGAGAGAGAGTGTGAGAGAGAGATAAAGAGGTGGAGAGAGAGTGTGAGAGAGAGAGATAAAGAGATGGAGAGAGAGAGATAAAGAGATGGAGAGAGAGAGATAAAGAGATGGAGAGAGAGAGAGATAAAGAGATGGAGAGACAGTGTTAGAGAGAGAACGAGAAAGAGTGAGTGAGAGAAAGCAAGAAATCGGAAAAAGAGAGAGTTTGAGTGAGAGAGAGAGGGAGAGAGAGAGGGGAGAGAGAGAGAGAGAGAGAGAGAGAGAGAGAGAAAGAGAGAGAGAGAGAGTTATGGATGGGTTACGTTTACAAACTGATCTGAGACCAGATGTACTCTTAAAGGGGCAATCGTTAATTGGTACATCATTTTTAAACTTTTACAGTAATGATATATACCTATTGATTCTTTAAGAATATAAGTTGTAAATGCCTCATGTTCTTAGTTCAACTGTCACACTCCATGACAACCCAAAATATAAGCATATTCTTACTCCAATTATTGTAAATAATGTACATGTTAACAAACACTGTATATCCTCTAAACATGGTTCAAACTATAATTTTGACATCATGGATGGTCAGTCCTAACATTGATAACTCTTTCTATGAATTTGAGAGTTGTTACATTTCTCCCTCAGCTTTTTACCAAAATACTGTGACCGCTTTGTTATTGTAACTGCAGATTGCCCCTTTAGTAATTACAGTTAGGATCTGGGAGGAGAAGGATGAGCTCTTTCTAGATTCATAGCTATTCCTAGATCTGTAGCCTACCTTCACAGCTTCTACCCAACAATGAGAAGAGGAATGTTGCTGAGGCCTCAGAGACTCGCCAGCAGCTGTCCATGGTGATAGCTTCATCCTCGTGTAGAAATGAGTGGCATGAGTCAAACACAACATCCAGAGGCATGATGCCAACAGTGCCAAGCATGGCCCTCCCTCCCTGCCTCCCTGCCAGCCTCCCACTGCGGGCACCCTGCCAGCCTCCCTGCCAGCCTCCCTGCCAGCCTCCCACTGCGGGCACCCTGCACTGGAAACGTTTCTGCTACAATGCCCAGACATGCAGCACCAGGAATGATAAATGCATGAAATGCTAAACCTGCAGTCTCTCCTCTCCTCTTCTCTCCATGCCAGACAGTGTTATTAGGAGAGAAGACCTATTGGATCCAGTGTACATGGAGGAGTTGTGAGGCCTTGCATCATCAGGTGTTCTACAACTGGCCTGACCAACACCAAACAGTTTCATTCCAGCTGTTAGAAAAAGCCCAAGTCAGAGAGTTTAGATGCTATTTTCTTCAGTTCCATCCACTGTGCCAGTCCTGATTGTGTTTTCGCAGCTGGCTTGCAACTGCAGAATAATTACAGATTAAGAAAACATTATTTGTGTTAACGATATAATGGCAGCAGGCAGGCAGCTCGGTGTTAAATAAGCTATTAGTAAGCACACACACACACACACACACACACACACACACACACACACACACACACACACACACACACACACACACACACACACACACACACACACACACACACACACACACACACAGAAGCAGAGGTAGAAACAGAGAAACCAAGAATACCAGCATGACAAAGAACACATCACAGACTAAGTTAGCTCTGTTTTTTAACGTTTGTTCTCTGTGTAAATATCTTTACTGTTTGAGGAAAATTCAGAGTGCACATTTAACAACACCACCAAGCAGCATGAACAAGCTAATAATCACCGTAGAACAACTGCCAACCTTCCAATAGCTCAGAATATCTGTTGTAGAGTTACTACCTCTAGAGAGGAGAGGAGAGGAGAGGAGAGGAGAGGAGAGGAGAGGAGAGGAGAGGAGAGGAGAGGAGAGGAGAGGAAGAGAGGAAAGGAGAAGATGAGATTAGAGGAAGAGAGGAGAGGAGAGGAGAAGAGAGGAGAGGAGAGGAGAGGAGAAGAGAGGAGAGGAGAGGAGAGGAGAGGAGAGGAGAGGAGAGGAGAGGAGAGGAGAGGAGAGGAGAGGAGAGGAGAGGAGAGGAGAGGAGAGGAGAGGAGAGGAGAGGAGAGGAGAGGAGAGGAGAGGAGAGGAGAGGAGAGGAGAGGGAAGGGAAGGGAAGAGGAGCAAAGGCGAGGAGAGGAGAGGAGAGGAGAGGAGAGGAGAGGAGAGGAGAGGAGAGGAGAGGAGAGGAGAGGAGAGGAGAGGAGAGGAGAGGAGAGGAGAGGAGAGGAGAGGAGCAAAGGTGAGGAGAGGAGAGGAGAAGAGAGGAGAGGAGAGGAGAGGAGAGGAGAGGAGAGGAGAGGAGAGGAGAGGAGAGGAGAGGAGAGGAGAGGAGAGGAGAGGAGAGGAGAGGAGAGGAGAGGAGAGGGAAGAGGAGCAAAGGCGAGGAGAGGAGAGGAGAGGAGAGGAGAGGAGAGGAGAGGAGAGGAGAGGAGAGGAGAGGAGGAGAGGAGAGGAGAGGAGAGGAGAGGAGAGGAGAGGAGAGGAGATGGTTGGATTCTAGAAGCAGAACGTCAGTACAAACCATGCTGGTTGGATTCTGGAAGCAGAACGTTAGTACAAACCATACTGGTTGTAATCTGTAAGCAGAACGTTAGTACAAACCATAATGGTTGGATTCTGGAAGCAGAGCATTATTACAAACCATAATGGTTGGATTCTGGAAGCAGAACGTTAGTACAAACCATACTGGTTGGATTCTGGAAGCAGAACGTTAGTACAAACCATAATGGTTGGATTCTGGAAGCAGAACGTTAGTACAAACCATAATGGTTGGATTCTGGAAGCAGAGCATTATTACAAACCATAATGGTTGGATTCTGGAAGCAGAACGTTAGTACAAACCATACTGGTTGGATTCTGGAAGCAGAACGTTAGTACAAACCATAATGGTTGGATTCTGGAAGCAGAACGTTAGTACAAACCATAATGGTTGGATTCTGGAAGCAGAAAGTTAGTACAAACCATACTGGTTGTAATCTGTAAGCAGAACGTTAGTACAAACCATAATGGTTGGATTCTGGAAGCAGAACGTTAGGACAAACCATAATGGTTGGATTCTGGAAGCAGAACGTTAATACAAACCATAATGGTTGGATTCTGGAAGCAGAACGTTAATACAAACCATAATGGTTGGATTCTGGAAGCAGAACGTTAGTACAAACCATAATGGTTGGATTCTGGAAGCAGAACGTTAATACAAACCATAATGGTTGGATTCTGGAAGCAGAACGTTAGTACAAACCATAATGGTTGGATCAGAGGGAAAGACAGGCCTCTGTTCTCACTCACAGTGAGCCCAGGCAATGATGTAAAACACATTATTTTCTGATGAAGCCTTTGCTTGTTACACTCCTCGAGATCTATTTATACTGCCTTGGTCTACTCCAGAAAGCACTCTGTGTGTCGGCCAGGCCTTTAAATAGCACGTGTGTTTAGGTTGGGAACCGAGTAAGTCTGTAAATATGTCTGTACGTTTTCAAACGTCAAGGGTTGTAATTTTTTTCTAAAAATATCACTTATTTTTTTATTTAAAAAAAATATATATATTTTTTTTCACCTTTATTTAACCAGGTAGGCAAGTTGAGAACAAGTTCTCATTTACAATTGCGACCTGGCCAAGATAAAGCAAAGCAGTTCGACTTATGTAAACTTATTGACATGGGAATATCCCTGTAAGTGTACAGAATATGCATGTGAAACATTTTCTCAAGAAGCAGAGAAGTTGTTAAAGGTAACAGCACAGGTTCTTTCAGCGGGTGTTGGCTGTCTGATATAAACCCCCACCCAGACCGTTCAGAGACCACTGGATTGATAAATGTACATAACGGATTCATTGACCTGCTTTACAAGCTAGATACTTTTACCTTGTGTGTGTGTGTGTGTGTGTTGTGTGTGTGTGTGTGTGTGTGTGTGTGTGTGTGTGTGTGTGTGTGTGTGTGTGTGTGTGTGTGTGTGTGTGTGTGTGTGTGTGTGTGTGTGTGTGTGTGTGTGTGTGTGTGTGTGTGTATGTGGTTCTAGTATGGGATCAGAATGTTCTACACTGAATAAACAAGTCTGAGTCTACAGGTTCCAATTAAACTGTAATAAAAGAGCATACAAATACACCATACTGGCACTCTGCACGTGCACTCCCTGAGTCCTCTGCAAGTGCACGTGCATGCTCACTAATGACTGGTTGCGTGTTCTTGTCCCTGAACAGATATGGGCATGTGAGTACAAGTCTTTGTGCAGCTTTCTAAGAAATGACATAATGCCGAATGAAGCTAATGTTTAGGATTAAAGAAGCCTGGCAGACCCAGTGATTTAGCTAGTGATCTACATTCCACAGCTAATCCACCATAACACACGTGACTTCTCACCTCCTCCGTCTTGGGTTTATTAGGCTATAAGCATATACAGTACATCGTGATTCCTTTCTAAATATTCTAATCTATTAATCCCTACAAATGACATGAGAATGGATTTCAGTGTCCGAACAGATTAGGAACGTGTGACTGTTGATGTAAACTCATATGATTGGCATGTGTAGTGTAAACTGCCCTTTACATTGAGAGGTGCCTTTTATATTATGTCATTTACATGGACAGGTGCAGTATGTGTAGTGTAAACTGGCCTCTGCATTGTACAAGCCTATAATATTAACTACTGGATTGGTGGAGACAGTAATGCTCTGGACGGTGCAGCATTAGCGGTGGTGTCAGTAATGCTCTGCACGGTGCAGCATTAGCGGTGGTGTCAGTAATGCTCTGGATGGTACAGCATTAGCGGTGGTGTCAGTAATGCTCTGGACGGTACACCATTAGCAGTGGTGTCAGTAATGCTGTGGACGGTGCAGCATTAGCGGTGGTGTCAGTAATGCTGTGGACGGTGCAGCATTAGCGGTGGTGTCAGTAATGCTCTGGATGGTACACCATTAGCAGTGGTGTCAGTAATGCTCTGGACGGTACAGCATTAGCGGTGGTGTCAGTAATGCTGTGGACGGTGCAGCATTAGCGGTGGTGTCAGTAATGCTGTGGACGGTGCAGCATTAGCGGTGGTGTCAGTAATGCTCTGGACGGTACACCATTAGCAGTGGTGTCAGTAATGCTCTGGACGGTACAGCATTAGCGGTGGTGTCAGTAATGCTGTGGACGGTACAGCATTAGCGGTGGTGTCAGTAATGCTGTGGACGGTGCAGCATTCGCGGTGGGGTCAGTAATGCTGTGGACGGTGCAGCATTAGCGGTGGGGTCAGTAATGCTCTGGACGGTGCAGCATTAGCGGTGGGGTCAGTAATGCTCTGGACGGTGCAGCATTAGCGGTTGGGTCAGTAATGCTCTGGACGGTGCAGCATTAGCGGTGGGGTCAGTAATGCTGTGGACGGTACAGCATTAGCGGTGGTGACAGTAATACTGTGGACGGTGCAGCATTAGCGGTGGGGTCAGTAATGCTCTGGACGGTGCAGCATTAGCGGTGGGGTGAGTAATGCTCTGGACGGTGCAGCATTAGCGGTGGGCTCAGTAATGCTGTGGACGGTACAGCATTAGCGGTGGTGTCAGTAATGCTCTGGACGGTGCAGCATTCGCGGTGGGGTCAGTAATGCTGTGGACGGTGCAGCATTAGCGGTGGGGTCAGTAATGCTCTGGACGGTGCAGCATTAGCGGTGGGGTCAGTAATGCTCTGGACGGTGCAGCATTAGCGGTGGGGTCAGTAATGCTCTGGACGGTGCAGCATTAGCGGTGGGGACAGTTTGAGAATGTAAACGAAGACACATGGTAGGCCCATGTTTGTTTGTAGACATTACACTGTTTTCACATTAGGCAAGACACTTGTACTAACCATAAAAGCGTAATGAAAATAAAAGGTTCTTCATTTCTATCCCATGTGTGATCAAAGGTGTGATCATTGAAGACATCTTTGATGATCATTGATTAAAAAAAACATATTTTTCGGATATCATTACAACAGACGGGTACTGTAATCAAATGAAGGAAATGAAAGGCACATGACGTTTAGCAGGCGCTAGTGTGCACCAAGCACATCTCCAGCATTTGGCCATAGGTTCTCATCGGAATCACAGCATATTGCCTCATTGTTCATACACATTGCGGAAAACCTTTTGGCATGGTGAATTGAAGCCTGACATACGCTCTTAGTAAAAAAGGTTCCAAAAGGGTTCTTTGGCAGTCCCCATAGGACAACCCTTTTGGTTCCAGATAGAACCCTCTGTGGAAAGGCTTCTACCTGGAACCAAAAATAGTTATTTAAAGGGCTCTCCTATGGGACAGCCGAAGAACCCTTTTAGGTTCTAGATAGCACTTTATTTCCTAAGTGCAGGTCTGGAACTCTGGATTGATGTCATTGCATTCATCCATGGCCTGGAGGAGGGTGGTACTCTCATGGGGATGGCAATCATACTCCTTCCACCTGTATTGTAATCATTTTTATTTTACAGAATTGTATTGTACTTACTGGTATATATTGTAGTGGTCCTGTGTAAGAGCATGGCACTAGTAGCAACACCAGTATCACACCCTGATCTGTTTAACCTGTCTTTGTGATTGTCTCTAACCCCTTCCAGGTGTCTCCCAGTTTCCCCATTATCCCATGTGTATTTATACCAGTGTTCTCTGTTTGTCTGTTGCCAGTTCGTTTTGTTTCGTAAAGCCTACCAGCGTTTTCCCATCTGTTCCTATTTCCCGATTGTTGCTGTTTTCTAGTTTTTGCGGTGTTGACCGTTTCTGCCTACCCTGACCCTGAGCCTGCCTGCCAGCCGTCCTGTACCTTTGCCACACCCATCTGGATTACTGACCCCTGCCTGCCCTTGACCTGTTTTCTGCCTGCCCCTGTTGGATTAATAAACTCTTTGTTACTTCGACGTCGTCTGCATCTGGGTCTTACCTGAAACGTGATAACCAGAGTTGTGGGTTCGATTTCCAATGGGTTGTCACTTAGGATAAATATGGCTGTCACGTAAATGTCATATATTATGGAATTAGAGGACTGTATTGGCCAATGTCATTTTAAGACAATGTCATTTGAACCTCCCCCCCAAATCAAAAAGATTCCAGCAACTTAATTTTGGATAAATGTTTACTGTATAGAGCATGAATTTGTTACCTACAGTACATTTCTCATCTTGCCCAATATCAGATTATTGCAATAGAATATATATCATACTTTATATGTTTATGCGTTACAAACACACATTTTCATTATGTAGTTCAAAAGATGTGTTGTAGATAATTCAGTTTAAAATCTATAGGTTTACGTAACGGGTAGGTGATTAGCACTGAAGAGCAGTAGGATTAAAAGTGACAGTACAATTCATTTAATCAAATGAGGAGACAATCTTGTAAAAAGAAAATTGAGCAATGCATTGTGAAAGGATGTAACTGTAAATGGACATGTATTCCAATGTGAAACATGACGTATTTCTAGACGAAACTGATTCAGTTTGGTGAAAAAGTGACTGTATGATTTCGTGTGTTGTGCTTAGACAATTGAAAATATGCTTATGGGTTTCAAACAACTGCCTTTTTGATGGTCTGTTACAAGTTTTGTACTAAGAGTTATGAACATGTATAATCTCTCCCATTCACCCTTATTGTTTAATATAGCTGCTCCATGATATGAGTGGTCTGTTCCCTTGACAACAGTCCCTATACAACCATTTCTGAATACTCTGTTCTGTTTGACAACAGTCACTATACAACCATGTTGTGAATGGTCTGTTCTGTTTGACACTGGCCTGTTCTCTTGACAACAGTCCCTACACAACCATTTCTGAATACTCTGTTCTGTTTGACAACAGTCACTATACAACCATGTTATGAATGGTCTGTTCTGTTTGACAACAGTCACTATACAACCATGTTATGAATGGTCTGTTCTGTTTGACAATGGTCTGTTCTGATTGACAACAGTCACTATTCAACCATGTTATGAATGGTCTGTTCTGATTGACAACAGTCACTATACAACCATGTGATGATGGCTCTGTTCTGTTTGACAACAGTCACTATACAACCATGTTTTGAATGGTCTGTTCTGTTTGACAACAGTCACTATACAACCATGTGATGATGGCTCTGTTCTGTTTGACAACAGTCACTATTCAACCATGTTATGAATGGTCTGTTCTGATTGACAACAGTCACTATATAACAATGTTATGAATGGTCTGTTTGACAACAGTCCCTATACAACCATGTTATGATGGCTCTGTTCTGTTTGACAACAGTCCCTATACAACCATGTTATGAATGGTCTGTTCTGATTGACAACAGTCACTATACAACCATGTTGTGAATGGTCTGTTCAGCAGTCACTTTTCCTCTTGTGATGCCCCACCCACTTGACCCAGTTCCTGATGGAAGGTGATTGTTTTTCTCCTTCCACCCCATTCACAAACAAACAAAACAACTCTCACATATTTTGACCATTCATGACATCATTCATCAATCCGTGTGTGTGTGTGTGACAGTTCTTTGTGTGTCAGTCACTGGAGCAGATCCTCTAGGGTGAAGGTCCAGGAGTCCCACGCATTTCCCATGCTCACTCACACCAAACAGTGACTACTCACCACCACTACTCTCCCTCTCCCTCTCCCTCTCCCTCTCTCTCTCTCTCTCTCTCTCTCCCTCTCTCTCTCCCTCTCCTTCTCTCACTATATCGTCTGCCTCTGTCTCTCTCCCTCTTTCTCTAACCCTCTCTCTTTCTCCGATTCTCTTGTATTACCTTCCTCTCTTCCACAATCACACTGTGAGTACATGTGCTTCCAGCCCCCCCCCCCCCTCCTCCCCCTGACCTCATCTGTGTATGAGGACAATTATCAAATGAGGACATTGTGTTTTGACAGGTTTTTTGGGGGTCACTGACCTCATTTATTTATGTTTTTACTCTCAGCGTCGGACCTCCCACATACACAAACACACCCCTCCATACATCCACGCCATAGAAACCGTCGTTGTTTTGAGTCACTTCGGACAGTTGGCAGGCCCCTCGCCATGCACTGCTTCTTGGAACATCATGTCCTACGGTGGTCAAAGTCGTCACAGCCCAACGTGAGGCAGCAGAGAACGATTGTTTAGAACGCTGTAGAAACTCAGGTTTCATTTACTCAACACATTTGTCCCATGTTCCAGTGTTTAAAACTTGAAGATCTTATTCTCACGAAAGCGATAGACACACACACACACACACACACACGATGATCCTAAGTCATGTGGTGATGATGAGTAACCGTGCCTGAGACCTACACTTGCGCTAGCTCCCTGACCTCAACACCCTAACAGTATTGTCACAGGGTCGAACTCTGATCACAGAAAGCCTCTGGTACGTACATGCCTTGTGGCCCGTTTTATGTGTTAACATTTATATGTAAACACACTACCACCACCCACCTCCTCCTAACCTCCAGACCTTCCCCAAACCTGAGCTGATTGGGCTGGCTAGGGGTCAGGCAAAGATGCGCAGAGTGGGGCAGAGAGGGGCAGAGTGGGGCAGAGAGGGGAAGAGAGGGGCAGAGAGGGGCAGAGTGGGGCAGAGAGGGGCAGAGTGGGGCAGAGAGGGGCAGAGAGGGGAAGAGAGGGGCAGAGTGGGGAAGAGAGGGGAAGAGAGGGGCAGAGTGGGGCAGACAGGGGAAGAGAGGGGCAGAGAGGGGAAGAGAGGGGCAGAGAGGGGAAGAGAGGGGCAGAGAGGGGCAGAGTGGGGCAGAGAGGGGAAGAGAGGGGCAGAGAGGGGAAGAGAGGGGAGAGTGGGGCAGAGAGGGGAAGAAAGGGGCAGAGAGGGCAGAGTGGGGCAGAGAGGAGAAGAGAGGGCAGAGTGGGGCAGAGAGGGGAAGAGAGGGGCAAAGAGGGGCAGAGAGGGGAAGAGAGGGGCAGAGAGGGGAAGAGAGGGGCAGAGAGGGGAAGAGAGGGGCAGAGATGGGCAGAGAGGGGAAGAGAGGGGCAGAGTGGGACAGAGAGGGGAAGAGAGGGGCAGAGAGGGGAAGAGAGTGGAAGAGAGGGGCAGAGAGGGGAAGAGAGGGGCAGAGAGGGGAAGAGAGGGGCAGAGAGGGGGCAGAGTGGGGCAGAGAGGGGCAGAGAGGGGAAGAGAGGGGTAGAGAGGGGCAGAGTGGGGCAGAGAGGGGAAGAGAGGGGCAGAGAGGGGAAGAGAGGGGCAGAGAGGGGAAGAGAGGGGCAGAGAGGGGCAGAGAGGGGAAGAGAGGGGAAGAGAGGGGCAGAGAGGGGAAGAGAGGGGAAGAGAGGGGCAGAGAGGGGAAGAGAGGGGCAGAGTGGGGCAGAGAGGGGCAGAGAGGGAAGAGAGGGGCATAGAGGGGCAGAGTGGGGCAAGAATTAGGCAGAATGGGGCAGAGAGTGGAAGAGAGGGGCAGAGATGGGAAGAGAGTGGCAGAGTGGGGCAGAATTGGGCAGAATGGGGCAGAGTGGGGCAGAGAGGGGCAGAGAGGGGGCAAGGTGGGGCAGAGAGGGGACTCAGCCAGAGGAATGCAATGCTGCCCATCTGTCAACACAGAGGTGGCTTCCCTGGCACACAGCAGCAAGAGGATTTTATAACCTACACCTCTGACCATTTTGTAACTAGGTTTATGTCCCAAATGACACCCTATTCCCTATATCGTGCATTACTTTTGACCAAGGCCCGTAGAGTGTAATTTGGAACGCGCCCCCGGGCTGTTGGTCATCACATTAGGGGTTTGTCAGGGCTTCTTTGCACACTCCTTTGGGTCAAAGTAGTCCGATCAACCATACAATATTGGTTGTTATTGTGCAGTGATAAAACAATGTGAATTCAACTTCCAATAACCCAAAGAAACCCTCTCCGAAAGTTAATTCAGGAATTCTGGTCTGAAGGCTTGTTTAACTTCATCCAGTAAACAGAACATAATTCACTTTGTTTCCTATTCCAGGGACGTAGTAGGAATGAATACAAACTTATCATCAGCATAGCGTCTAGTTTCTTCTCGTCTTTCCTATTAGTCTTTCCATGTGTGGAATGTCATTCACCTATTTAATGTATAGCCTATAATCACGGCACAAAAATGAACATTCCTCATGCTTGCTGTTTAACCTATGGGATCAATCTTGCAATTTTCACCTTCCACTCTCAACCAATGGGAGTAAATCCTGGGATGTATTTATATGAAACTTACCCTCGTTCTCTCAGATTTGGAGGGACATCACACTATGTATCTCTGTCTTTACGTATCACTGTCTCTCTGTCTCTACGTATCTCTGTCTTTACGTATCACTGTCTCTCTGTCTCTACGTATCTCTGTCTCTCTGTCTTTACGTATCACTGTCTCTCTGTCTCTACGTATCTCTGTCTCTCTGTCTCTACGTATCTCTGTCTCTCTGTCTCTATGTATCTGTCTCTCTGTCTCTATGTGCCTCTGTCTCTACATATCTCTGTCTCTACATATCTCTGTCTCTACATATCTCTGTCTCTACATATCTCTGTCTCTATGTATCTCTGTCTCTATGTATCTCTGTCTTTACGTATCACTGTCTCTCTGTCTCTACGTATCTCTGTCTCTCTGTCTCTATGTATCTGTCTCTCTGTCTCTCTGTCTCTATGTGCCTCTGTCTCTACATATCTCTGTCTCTACATATCTCTGTCTCTACATATCTCTGTCTCTACATATCTCTGTCTCTATGTATCTCTGTCTCTATGTATCTCTGTCTCTACATATCTCTGTCTCTACATATCTCTGTCTCTACATATCTCTGTCTCTACATATCTCTGTCTCTACATATCTCTGTCTCTACATATCTCTGTCTCTACATATCTCTGTCTCTACGTATCTCTGTCTCTATGTATCTCTGTCTCTACATATCTCTGTCTCTACATATCTCTGTCTCTATGTATCTCTGTCTCTACGTATCTCTGTCTCTACGTATCTCTGTCTCTACGTATCTCTGTCTCTACATATCTCTGTCTCTACATATCTCTGTCTCTACATATCTCTGTCTCTACATATCTCTGTCTCTATGTATCTCTGTCTCTATGTATCTCTGTCTTTACGTATCACTGTCTCTCTGTCTCTACGTATCTCTGTCTCTCTGTCTCTATGTATCTGTCTCTCTGTCTCTCTGTCTCTATGTGCCTCTGTCTCTACATATCTCTGTCTCTACATATCTCTGTCTCTACATATCTCTGTCTCTACATATCTCTGTCTCTATGTATCTCTGTCTCTATGTATCTCTGTCTCTACATATCTCTGTCTCTACATATCTCTGTCTCTACATATCTCTGTCTCTACATATCTCTGTCTCTACATATCTCTGTCTCTACATATCTCTGTCTCTACATATCTCTGTCTCTACGTATCTCTGTCTCTATGTATCTCTGTCTCTACATATCTCTGTCTCTACATATCTCTGTCTCTATGTATCTCTGTCTCTATGTATCTCTGTCTCTACGTATCTCTGTCTCTACGTATCTCTGTCTCTACATATCTCTGTCTCTACATATCTCTGTCTCTACATATCTCTGTCTCTACATATCTCTGTCTCTATGTATCTCTGTCTCTATGTATCTCTGTCTTTACATATCTCTGTCTCTACATATCTCTGTCTCTACATATCTCTGTCTCTATGTATCTCTGTCTCTATGTATCTCTGTCTCTACATATCTCTGTCTCTACATATCTCTGTCTCTACATATCTCTGTCTCTACGTATCTCTGTCTCTATGTATCTCTGTCTCTATGTATCTCTGTCTCTACATATCTCTGTCTCTACACATCTCTGTCTCTACACATCTCTGTCTCTACGTATCTCTGTCTCTATGTGTCTCTGTCTATGCATATCTCTTTCTCTCTGTCTCTATGTATCACTGTCTCTATGTATATCTGTCTCTATGTATCTCTGTTTCTATGTATCTCTGTCTCTATACATCTCTATGTACCTCTGTTTCTATGTATCTATGTCTCTATGTAGCTCTATGTATCTCTGACACTATGTATCTCTGTCTCTATACATCTCTATGTACCTCTGTCTCTATGTATCTCTGTCTATATGTCGCTCTGTCTATATGTCTCTCTGTCTCTATGTATATCTGTCTCTATATATATCAATGTATCTATGTCTCTGTCTCTCTGTCTCTATGTATCTCTGTCTATATGTCTCTCTGTCTATATTTTTTATTTATTTTTTTATTTTATTTTACCTTTATTTAACCAGGTAGGCAAGTTGAGAACAAGTTCTCATTTACAATTGCGACCTGGCCAAGATAAAGCAAAGCAGTTCGACAGATAAAACGACACAGAGTTACACATGGAGTAAAAACAAACATACAGTCAATAATGCAGTATAAACAAGTCTATATACAATGTGAGGTGAGAAGGGAGGTAAAGGCAAAAAAGGCCATGATGGCAAAGTAAATACAATATAGCAAGTAAAATACTGGAATGGTAGTTTTGCAATGGAAGAATGTGCAAAGTAGAAATAAAAAATAATGGGGTGCAAAGGAGCAAAATAAATAAATAAATTAAAATTAAATACAGTTGGGAAAGAGGTAGTTGTTTGGGCTAAATTATAGGTGGGCTATGTACAGGTGCAGTAATCTGTGAGCTGCTCTGACAGTTGGTGCTTAAAGCTAGTGAGGGAGATAAGTGTTTCCAGTTTCAGAGATTTTTGTAGTTCGTTCCAGTCATTGGCAGCAGAGAACTGGAAGGAGAGGCGGCCAAAGAAAGAATTGGTTTTGGGGGTGACTAGAGAGATATACCTGCTGGAGCGTGTGCTACAGGTGGGAGATGCTATGGTGACCAGCGAGCTGAGATAAGGGGGGACTTTACCTAGCAGGGTCTTGTAGATGACATGGAGCCAGTGGGTTTGGCGACGAGTATGAAGCGAGGGCCAGCCAACGAGAGCGTACAGGTCGCAATGGTGGGTAGTATATGGGGCTTTGGTGATAAAACGGATTGCACTGTGATAGACTGCATCCAATTTGTTGAGTAGGGTATTGGAGGCTATTTTGTAAATGACATCGCCAAAGTCGAGGATTGGTAGGATGGTCAGTTTTACAAGGGTATGTTTGGCAGCATGAGTGAAGGATGCTTTGTTGCGAAATAGGAAGCCAATTCTAGATTTAACTTTGGATTGGAGATGTTTGATATGGGTCTGGAAGGAGAGTTTACAGTCTAACCAGACACCTAAGTATTTGTAGTTGTCCACGTATTCTAAGTCAGAGCCGTCCAGAGTAGTGATGTTGGACAGGCGGGTAGGTGCAGGTAGCGATCGGTTGAAGAGCATGCATTTAGTTTTACTTGTATTTAAGAGCAATTGGAGGCCACGGAAGGAGAGTTGTATGGCATTGAAGCTTGCCTGGAGGGTTGTTAACACAGTGTCCAAAGAAGGGCCGGAAGTATACAGAATGGTGTCGTCTGCGTAGAGGTGGATCAGGGACTCACCAGCAGCAAGAGCGACCTCTTGTATATCAATGTATCTATGTCTCTATGTCTCGCTGTCTCTATGTATCTCTGTCTATATGTCTCTCTGTCTCTATGTATCTCTTTCTATGTCTCTCTGTCTCTATGTATCTTCGTCTCCACTCCTCACTCTCCTCTCCTCTCTTCTCCTCTCATCTTCTCTCCACTTCTCTTGTCTTTACTCCTCACCTCTCCTCCCCTTTCCTTCCTCATCTCCTCAATTACCTCTCCTCTCCTCCCTCTACTATCCGCTCTTCTCGTCTCGTCTCCTCCCTCTACTATCCTCGCTTCTCGTCTCATCTCATCTCCTCTCCTCTTGTCTCCTCTCCTCTCCTCTCTTCTTGTCTCCTCTCATCTTCTCTCCTCTCGTCTTCTCTCTTCTCTTCTCTTCTCCTCTCTCAACTTCTCTCTCTTCTGTCATTATCTCTTCACCTCTCCCCTATCTCCTCATCTCCTCGCCTAACTCCTCTCCTCTCCTCTCCTCTCCTCTCCTCTCCTCTCCTCTCCTCTCCTCTCCTCTCCTCTCCTCTCCTCTCCTCAGCCTGATACTAATGAATGGTGTTCTCTATGTGGGGCCTGGATATGTGAAGCCCAGAAAGCTCCACATGAGTGATGATTCTGTCTGTGCCAGTATTCCGCACACACGAGCACGCACGCACGCACACGCACGCACACACACACACACACACACACACACACACACACACACACACACACACACACACACACACGCCTGACCTGCTGTGAACACAGGGGCTTGCTGTATCAGATCAGGCCACTGTCACAGGCGCAACTAGACAGAGCACAGGCCCTCCTCTCATACTGTCACTATGTATTAGATAGAGACAGGCCTCCTCTCATACTGTCACTGTATTAGATAGAGACAGGACCTCCCTCATACTGTCACTGTATTAGATAGAGACAGGACCTCCTCTCATACTGTCACTGTATTAGATAGAGACAGGCCCTCCTCTCATACTGTCACTGTATTAGATAGAGACAGGACCTCCCTCATACTGTCACTGTATTAGATAGAGACAGGTCCTCCTCTCATACTGTCACTGTATTAGATAGAGACAGGTCCTCCTCTCATACTGTCACTGTATTAGATAGAGACAGGTCCTCCTCTCATACTGTCACTGTATTAGATAGAGACAGGTCCTCCTCTCATACTGTCACTGTATTAGATAGAGACAGGCCTCCTCTCATACTGTCACTATGTATTAGATAGAGACAGGCCTCCTCTCATACTGTCACTGTATTAGATAGAGACAGGCCCTCCTCTCATACTGTCACTGTATTAGATAGAGACAGGACCTCCTCTCATACTGTCACTGTATTAGATAGAGACAGGTCCTCCTCTCATACTGTCACTGTATTAGATAGAGACAGGCCCTCCTCTCATACTGTCACTGTATTAGATAGAGACAGGCCCTCCTCTCATACTGTCACTGTATTAGATAGAGACAGGACCTCCTCTCATACTGTCACTGTATTAGATAGAGACAGGACCTCCTCTCATACTGTCACTGTATTAGATAGAGACAGGACCTCCTCTCATACTGTCACTGTATTAGATAGAGACAGGCCCTCCTCTCATACTGTCACTGTATTAGATAGAGACAGGCCCTCCTCTCATACTGTCACTGTATTAGATAGAGACAGGCCTCCTCTCATACTGTCACTGTATTAGATAGAGACAGGACCTCCCTCATACTGTCACTGTATTAGATAGAGACAGGACCTCCCTCATACTGTCACTGTATTAGATAGAGACAGGACCTCCCTCATACTTTTACTGTGTGTGGAACATTAAGAACACCATCCATAAAAAACACAAGAAAACATTTGCAATGTTCTAAGAATGTTATTGAAAAGTACATTCCGTTCTCAGCATCAACAGAACTATCTCTATCTTCTATCTTGTTAGTGTGTTCAGGTGTTGTGGCCGCAGCCACTAATTGGCAACACCTGATTTTAATCAGTACTTGTTTCCTTTTAAATAGGGTCTGGTTGAATAGACTAAAATTAACAGCTTCGTTTGAGGTTTTTTTAAATATGACATGGTAGCTCCATCCTGGTGATGCAGTGGACTAATTCCATCAATAAATAACAGACAATTAATGCCTAAGAAAATGAAATTCAAAGTGCCCAATCCTATCTGTGCTTGGAGTTTAAAAAGTTAAAGGGAAATTTCACCATTTGTCAACTTCATATCATCATCTCCAGCACAACATTAATATATGTGAAAATTGCATGGTTCTAGATATTGTAGTAAAAAATATGGAGAAAGATTGGAAACACCTATGACATCATTGTTGTCATTATGTGATTTCAACCAATTATAAGTAGGCATTGCCTACTAATTGTCTACTAATTGGTTGACGATGTCACATCTTCCTCTTGATTGTTTGGTTACAAACACACCATTTTCAAATATGTTGATGTTGGGGTGGTGCTGGAGATGATGAATATGAAGTTGAAACATTTTGAAATTTCCCTTTTAGCCAAACTAAGCTAGCAATGTTATTAAAGTCTTACTGAAATATTCAAAATAAAAAAATTAAGGAAGTTGTAAAAAAAAAAGCAAAATAAACGATATTTTTCATTCTCAGAACGTTAATGAAAACTTTCAGGGAAAAATAGTCAAACGTTCTCAGAACCTCCCTTCAACTTAAATTTCCACTTCCGTTCTTAGAATGTTTAAAAAACGTTCAGTTTTACCGGTCAGGAAATGTACACTATAGCTTAATTCCCAGAATTAATGGGAAACTAAAAACATTTGTTCCCACAACTTCCAAGGAAACAAATGTGCTAGCTGGATGCTCTCATTTTTTTTTTTAATCCCTCAAAAACTCCCACTGTAGCTATCATTACTAACCTTTAGACTTACGAGTTACCATACCAGTCTCAGTGATGGCTAACTCTTGAAATTAATTTGGTCTCTACAGAATTAGATAAATCAGCTTTTCATTTTTTTGCACCTTACTTGTGGAATGATCTTCAAAATTCTCTACAAGTGGATGTTTTGGTGCTCCTATGGCAATTCAGAAAGCTGATTGAGGACCTTCTGATTGAAAACGCTGTTTGTTTTTTATGATTGTGTTTTGTATTCCTGCTTTCCATGTGTGTATCTTTCTAATTACAGGGATCATTTGTAAAAGAGACCTTGGTCTCAACATGACCTGTTCAAATAAAGGTTCAAATAAACAAATGAAAAGATACCCACTGGGCACAGACGTCAATTCAACGTCTATTCCACGTTGGTTCAACGTCATTTCATTGAAAATACGTGGAAACAATGTTGATTCAACCAGTGTGTGCCCAGTGTGACAGGAACTCCAATTGCAGTGGCAAGGACTCGCTGACCTCCTGGACAGTGCCAGTGGTTGACAATAGCTAGCGTGTGTGAGCATGCGCTCACACACACACACACACACACACACACACACGCGTTGAGCCTATTAGCAAGTCCGTTACCTCATCTCTTGGTCGACTGTAGTTGCATGGAAAAGAGAGCAGAATGGTAAATGGTGTGTTCCAGTCAGGCTGATGGCTGGCAGGCAGGCAGGCTGCAGGGTGAATTAGGTCCTTACAGCTCTGTGACGCAGGTAGCCACAAGGCTAACAACAAATGTTCCAGCAACTTTAGAGAACATTCCCTTTAGAGTCTCATTAGGTCATTAACTAACATTTTCATAGGAATGTTCCCATGATGTGCAAGAAATGTTTCCAAGAGACCGTTCCCTTAATGTCAAAGTTAACTTACCCAGACTGTGGCTGCCATGTTCTCAGAACTTCAAATATAATGTTCAAGACCCGTTTCATGGGAACGTTGGGTTAAGAGAATGTTCCATCAACGTCTCACCAAACATACACAGAACATGTTTGCAATGTTCTCAGAATATAAGATATTAATATTGTTGACGCTACCTCTAACTGCCTGTAGCTCAGGACCTGAAGCAAGGATATACATATTCTTGGTACCATTTGAAAGTAAACACTTTCAAGTTTGTAGAAATGTTAAAGGAATGTAGGAGAATATAACACATTAGATCTGGTAGAAGATAATACAAAGAAAAAAACATTTTTTTTTTTTTTTTGTACCATCATCTTTGATATGCAAGAAAAAGGCCATAATCTATTTTTCCAGCCGAGGTGCAATTTATATTTAGGCCACGAGATGGCAGCAGCATATGTGCAAAATGTTATATTGATCCAATGAACCATTGCATTTCTGTTTAGAATCTTTAGAATCAAGACTGCCCAAATGTGACTAATTTGTTTATTAATACATTTTCATGTTCAAAACTGTGCATTCTCCTCAAACAATAGCATGGTATTATTTCACTGTAATAGCTACTGTAAATTGGACAGTGCAGTAAGATTAACAAGAATTGAAGTGTTCTGCTAATATCAGATATGTCTATGTCCTGCGCCATGTTTCTACCAGAATCAACACTTCCACCTGGACCATGTATCTACCAGAACCAACACTTCCACCTGGACCATGTTTCTACCAGAACCAACACTTCCACCTGGACCATGTTTCTACCAGAACCAACACTTCCACCTGGATCATGTTTCTACCAGAACCAACACTTCCACCTGGATCATGTATCTACCAGAACCAACACTTCCACCTGGACCATGTATCTACCAGAACCAACACTTCCACCTGGACCATGTTTCTACCAGAACCAACACTTCCACCTGGATCATGTATCTACCAGAACCAACACTTCCACCTGGACCATGTTTCTACCAGAACCAACACTTCCACCTGGACCATGTTTCTACCAGAACCAATACTTCCACCTGGACCATGTTTCTACCAGAATCAACACTTCCACCTGGACCATGTTTCTACCAGAACCAACACTTCCACCTGGACCATGTTTCTATCAGAACCAGAGAGCTGATGTGATTCCTCATCATCGACACATGCTTGTTCTTCATGGTATATATCCTCCACGCTGACCCTCAACACAGGGGCCCCTCGGTGGTGTGTCATGTACTCCCAGTTCACCCACGACTGCATGGTCACGCGCAACTATCAAGTTCGCTGACGACACGATGGTGGTAGGCCTGATCACCAACGGCGATGAGACAGCCTATAGCAGTGGTAGGCCTGATCACCAACGGCGATGAGACAGCCTATAGCAGTGGTAGGCAACTAGATCCAGCCGTGGGATGATTGTTGTCTGTGGGGCAAACTAAGCCCAAAAAGAGACATCATTTTAAAATAACAAACATTTCTTGATTGCACTGAGATACGATCACGTCTCTTTTTTTAACTGAATGCATGGTGATTTTAGTCTTTTTTTATTCCAAAAATACATTTGTAAAAATTAAATACAAAATCGCTAAAACTTTGCTGGGCCCAAGAAAAAATAACTCACAAGCCGGTTTGGCCCACGGGCCGCCGGTTTGGCCGCCTGTTGCCGACCCCTGGCCGATAGGGAGGAGGTCAGAGACTTAGCAGTGTGGTGCCAGGACAAGAGCCTCTCCCTTAACGCCTATAAGGCCTAGGAGCTGATCGTAGACTATAGGAGAAAGAGGGTAGGGAACAGCCCCATCCACATAGGCTGTAGTGGAGCGGGTCGTGAGCTTCAAGTTCCTTGGCGTCCTCATCACTAAGGACTTAACATGGTCCACATTGACCTGCACAGTCGTGAAGAGGGCATGGATCCTCAAAAAGATATACAGCTGCACCATTGAGAGCATCTTCGCTGCATGCATCACCGCTTGGTATGGTAAATGCACCGCCCTCGACCACAAAGCACAATAGACGGGTGGTGTGGACATCCCGGTACATCACGTGGCCGAGCTCCCTGTCGTCCAGGACCTCTATATCAGGCGGTGTCAGAGGGAGGCCCGAAAAATTGGCAAAAACTCCAGCCACCCAAGCCATAGACTGTTCTCTCTGCTACCATCCGGCAAACTGTACCAGAGCATCGCATCTCAGAACAACACGCTCCGAGACAGCATCTACCCCTAAGACTGCTAAATTGCCATTAGACTGCTAAATAGTTCATTAAATGGTTACCCGGACTATCTGCATTGACTCTATACACACACTCACTAGAGTATATGTACACACTATATACACTCTCACATAAAGCATGTAAACATCAACATAGACTACAAACGCACACACATCTCAGCTATTTAGAATTCTGCAGATTCCCATCTTTCAATGAGAAACACATAATTAAATATATTGTTAAGAACGTGAGAGTAGGGTGACTGCCTTAGCAGGTTTGGAACCCTGGCCACCAGCACCAATGACCAACACCCTAACCAACATCCCAATAAGGGATATCTCAAGAGCATGTTCTTATTGGGCCAGTATAGTTTGGCCTTGAAATACCTTAAATTGTTTAAATAAATAAATCAAGTCACTGATGAGAGAATAGTAAAATTAGCTGATAACTGACATAGACATGGTGGTGTAGTAGGAAGAGCTGATCACAAATCACAGGTGAGGACATGTTGAATAACTATTATTGTATCAACATACACAATGCAATCATGCATGTTAAATATGTCAATTAAAAGCACTGTGTGTGTGAGAATCCCTAACATTGGCAACAGATAAACAGAGCTGTGAATGGGTCAGTTGTTCACCAAATCAGGTTTGGGACCATAAGGTGACGTCCTGACAACTGATACACAGAAGTGTTCTTGCAACGTTCCCATGAAACATGTCTAGAACATTCATATCTTACATTCTGAGAACATTGCAACCATGTTCTGTGTATGTTTGGTGGAACATTGATGGAATATTCTCCTAACCCTCAGGAAACAGGAATGTTCTTGCAATGTTCTCATAAAACATGTCTAGAACATTAATATTGTATATTCGGAGAACATGGCAACACCAAAACATTCTATAAAGTGTTTGATAACATAGATAGGGGAACATTCTAAATGAAATTACCATGGCAACACCAAAACATTCTATAAAGTGTTTGATAACATAGATAGGGAAACATTCTAAATGAAATGACGGGTAACTTAATAAAAACGTTCTCTCTCCCTGGAATTGTTAGCTGGGCAGTTATTGTACACTCTAATATGCATCCCAAATGGATGCATACTAGTTCCCTATATAGTGCACTACTTTTGACCGGAGCCCTCCCAGCTAGCACATTTGATTCCTTTGAGGTTTTTGAATAACTTCCTAAAACTTCCCCTGAATGTTTCAATAAGAAATTTAAACAAATTAAAAAGACCTTTAATAACACTGCTAGATTATTTGGGGTGAAGTTTTTTAAACCCCATGCACAGATGGAAATTCCTTTCTTTAGGGATTAATCATACAAACATATTTCTTTTTTATTGTGACACAGCATCAGTGAGACTCTGTCCATTAGTCCACTGCACCACCAGGATGGAGCTAGCATGCCATGTTTTTTTTTACACATACAAAGCTGTTCATTTTTCTAGTCAAACAAACCCCATTTCAAAATCTTAACAAGATAGAGGGAGTTTTGTTGTGGCTGAGAACGGAATGTATAAATAACATTCTTCGAATGTTCTCTGAATTTTATTGAAGTTTTTTGTGGTTGTTATGGAAAGTTTTCTTAATGTTCTGAGAACGGAATGTATTTTTTTAAATAACATTTGTAGAACATTCTCTGAACGTTACAAACATTTTCTTGTGGTTTTTATGGAATGTTTTCTTAATGTTTCTCAGAACAATTTGAAAACATTACTTAAAATAGAATAATGAGGACACCTGTGGGAAACGTTATGCTGAAGTACTGAAATTCCCAAGAAGAACGTTGTTTCTTAACGTTCTTGGAGCAATTTGAGAACATAACTTTAAATTAAACCATGAGGAAAGCTGTAGGATACGTTGTGCATAGAAATTTACACTGAAGAAAATTGTTTGTTAACATTGTCTGAACTATTTGAGAACATTCCCAATGTCAAACCAGTTGGAGAACGATCCTAGAACATTCCCAATGTCATACCAGTTGGAGAACGATCCTAGAACATTCCCAATGTCAAACCAGTTGGAGAACGATCCTAGAACATTCCCAATGTCAAACCAGTTGGAGAACGATCCTAGAACATTCCCAATGTCAAACCAGTTGGAGAACGATCCTAGAACATTCCCAATGTCATACCAGTTGGAGAACGATCCTAGAACATTCCCAATGTCATACCAGTTGGAGAACGTTCCTAGAACATTCCCAATGTCATACCAGTTGGAGAACGATCCTAGAACATTCCCAATGTCAAACCAGTTGGAGAACGTTCCTAGAACATTCCCAATGTCATACCAGTTGGAGAACGATCCTAGAACATTCCCAATGTCATACCAGTTGGAGAACGATCCTAGAACATTCCCAATGTCATACCAGTTGGAGAACGATCCTAGAACATTCCCAATGTCATACCAGTTGGAGAACGATCCTAGAACATTCCCAATGTCATACCAGTTGGAGAACGATCCTAGAACATTCCCAATGTCATACCAGTTGGAGAACGATCCTAGAACATTCCCAATGTCATACCAGTTGGAGAACGATCCTAGAACATTCCCAATGTCAAACCAGTTGGAGAACGATCCTAGAACATTCCCAATGTCAAACCAGTTGGAGAACGATCCTAGAACATTCCCAATGTCAAACCAGTTGGAGAACGTTCCTAGAACATTCCCAATGTCATACCAGTTGGAGAACGATCCTAGAACATTCCCAATGTCATACCAGTTGGAGAACGATCCTAGAACATTCCCAATGTCATACCAGTTGGAGAACGATCCTAGAACATTCCCAATGTCATACCAGTTGGAGAACGATCCTAGAACATTCCCAATGTCATACCAGTTGGAGAACGATCCTAGAACATTCCCAATGTCATACCAGTTGGAGAACGATCCTAGAACATTCCCAATGTCATACCAGTTGGAGAACGATCCTAGAACATTCCCAATGTCAAACCAGTTGGAGAACGATCCTAGAACATTCCCAATGTCAAACCAGTTGGAGAACGATCCTAGAACATTACCAACATTGAAATGAAATGTAACAATGTTTGAAATGTAAGGAAACGTTCGGTTACAGTAATGAAATACCAAGAAAATGTATGTTTTTCTGTCGAGTTCCTTAAATGTGCTGAGAATGTTCCAGAGCCAAGCAATGGATGTAAGCAAAATAACCATAGGACAACCACACTCTCACCAAGCTCTAAGAAGCATATGGTTCTCAGAACGTTATGTGCTAGCTGGGCTCTGGTCAAAAGTAGTGCATGATATGGGCCCTGGTCTAAAGTAGTGCATGATATGGGCCCTGGTCTAAAGTAGTGCATGATATGGGCCCTGGTCTAAAGTAGTGCATGATATGGGCCCTGGTCTAAAGTAGTGCATGATATGGGCCCTGGTCAAAAGTAGTGCATGATATGGGCCCTGGTATAAAGTAGTGCATGATATGGGCCCTGGTCTAAAGTAGTGCATGATATGGGCCCTGGTCTAAAGTAGTGCATGATATGGGCCCTGGTCAAAAGTAGTGCATGATATGGGCCCTGGTATAAAGTAGTGCATGATATGGGCCGTGGTATAAAGTAGTGCATGATTTGGGCCCTGGTATAAAGTAGTGCACTATATAGGGACAAAGCCTTTGGCTGGGCCTGGACATGCCTCAGTGTGTTGGGAAACAATCTCTGTGCATCACTGTGTAGCTGCTGGTATTATGTAGAGATACGGTAATTATGCTAAACAGAACCATATTGTATGCAAACTATAACGTTCATGTAGGATAAGACAAACTCAAATATGCAAGGTTGGCAGTCATCTAATAATACACAGACAAAGTGTTTAGGTATTTTAGTTTTTGTATTAGGTAACAGGGAAGAGAGGAGAGGAGAGGAGAGGAGAGGAGAGGAGAGGAGAGGAGAGGAGAGGAGAGGAGAGGAGAGGAGAGGAGAGGAGAGGAGAGGAGAGGAGAGGAGAGGAGAGGAGAGGAGAGGAGAGGAGAGGAGAGGAGAGGAGAGGAGAGGAGAGGAGAGGAGAGGAGAGGAGAGGAGAGGAGAGGAGAGTTGTATTAGTCGTATGTACAGGATATTCATTGTATACAGCGTCCAATTAAATGCTTACCTGCTGGTTCCTTCTCAACCATGCAACAACAATAGGAAATAATAAAAGATGAGAATCCGAACATAAAGTAAATGGCTCATTAGAAGATAATAAGCATTTTAGCATCAGCATAATAAGAATACGAGGAGAGGAGAGGAGAGGAGAGGAGAGGAGAGGAGAGGAGAGGAGAGGAGAGGAGAGGAGAGGAGAGGAGAGGAGAGGACTCATCTCACTGTACACTTTCAGAGATGCAGAGAGTCAAAAGTTGTTCCCAGCTCCTTCTCCTCTTCTTCCAGGATCTGATGCTTCTGGAAGTATGAACTACCTCTCCACCTAGTGGCCCCTGTATTTATTCCACCTCTCAGCTCTGTAAAGGAACTGAAAAAAGGACAGAGAAATTAAACACGACTCTTGTTCTCATCTGATGTGGTGTCTCTTCTCTCAGCTGACGTTGAAATACGAGCTGTTTCAAGTTTCAACGACTAGAAAGATCCAAAGATCTCTTCTAATTCAGACAAGTAAGTGCAGACGCCAGCCGGTCAGTGGGTTTGTATTGAGCACTTCCTTCGTGGGGTTTGTTAACAGTGTCTGCTGTCTCCACTGAACATTTGACGGAAAACCTTGTCTCACTAAACATTAGGACTATGGTAGGGGTTTGAGAGGAGTAAACTTAACATTTCTGACCATAGTAGAGTGCTTTTCCAAATACCATCAGTTCATGTTCAGTTCAGTCCTGATGGTTTTTAATGGTGTGTGTGTGTGTGTGTGTGTGTGTGTGTGTGTGTGTGTGTGTGTGTGTGTGTGTGTGTGTGTGTGTGTGTGTGTGTGTGTGTGTGTGTGTGTTTAACTATTCTTGTGGGGACCAAAAGAATAGTAGAATAACCCAAATTTGACCAACTGGGGACATTTTGTTAGTCACCACAAGTTCAAATTCTATTTCTAGGGAGTTTAGGGTTAAAGTTATAATTAGTGTTAGAATTGCAATAGATGTGAGGGTTAGGAGCTAGGGTTAGATTTAGATTTAGGGTTAGGAGCTAGGGTTAGATTTAGATTTAGGGTTAGGAGCTAGGGTTAGATTTAGATTTAGGGTTAGGAGCTAGGGTTAGATTTAGATTTAGGGTTAGGAGCTAGGGTTAGATTTAGATTTAGGGTTAGGAGCTAGGGTTAGATTTAGATTTAGGGTTAGGAGCTAGGGTTAGATTTAGGGTTAGATTTAGGATTAGGAGCTAGGGTTAGATTTAGGGTTAGGAGCTAGGGTTAGATTTAGGGTTAGGAGCTAGGGTTAGATTTAGGGTTAGGAGCTAGGGTTAGAATTAGGGTTAGGAGCTAGGGTTAGATTTAGGGTTAGGAGCTAGGGCCAGATTTAGGGTTAGGAGCTAGGGTTAGATTTAGGGTTAGGAGCTAGGGTTAGATTTAGGGTTAGGAGCTAGGGTTAGATTTTGGGTTAGGAGCTAGGGTTAGATTTAGGGTTAGGAGCTAGGGTTAGATTTTGGGTTAGGAGCTAGGGTTAGATTTAGGGTTAGGAGCTAGGGTTAGATTTAGGGTTAGGAGCTAGGGTTAGATTTAGGGTTAGGAGCTAGGGTTAGATTTAGGATTAGATTTAGGGTTAGGAGCTAGGGTTAGATTTTGGGTTAGGAGCTAGGGTTAGATTTTGGGTTAGGAGCTAGGGTTAGATTTTGGGTTAGATTTAGGGTTAGGAGCTAGGGTTAGATTTAGGGTTATTAGCTAGGGTTAGATTTAGGGTTAGGAGCTAGGGTTAGGGTTAGATTTAGGGTTAGGAGCTAGGGTTAGATTTAGGGTTAAGGTTAGGTTTTTGGGTTACGGTTAGGGTTAGGGTAA
Organism: Oncorhynchus kisutch; assembly: GCF_002021735.2. Taxonomy (NCBI): domain Eukaryota; kingdom Metazoa; phylum Chordata; class Actinopteri; order Salmoniformes; family Salmonidae; genus Oncorhynchus; species Oncorhynchus kisutch. Next base: position 13,622,511 of record NC_034188.2, on the reverse strand, counting down.
GAGTATGGGTTAGTGTTAGGGTTAAGGTTAGGTTTTTGGGTTAAGGTTAGGTTTTTGGGTTAAGGTTAGGGTAAGAGTATGGGTTAGTGTTCAGTTTAGGGAAATAGGATTTTGAATGTTACTTTGTGCGTGTGCCTGTACGCGTGCGTGTGTGTTTTACTGATGGAGCAATTCAAACAGTTCAAAAGTAGTTTTAAGTTAGGCCTTGGAAAGTGTTCTCCTTCCCCATGTTAATTGACATCTCTGTCTGTCCTCTTTCTCTGCTCTCTGTCTGGAGAGTGACACCGGACGTCAGCGTGTTGTAATATACAATGGCCACCAGATGGCGAATTCTCACCATTGACAAGTGCTTTCCAACCATTTCCCAGGAGAACTTCAATGCGTTCTAAACGGCACCCAATTCCCTATATAGTGCACTACTTTTGACCAGAGCTTGCTCAAAAGTAGTGCACTATATAGGGGATTTTGTGTAATTTGGAAAGGATTGGCCTCCTAGAGAGCTAATGTGTGTGTTAGGATAGGGTTTGAGCAAAACCCTGCACACTACATATCAGCTGTCACAGTTAAGAGGTGAGTAGTGACAGGGACAGTGTAACTGCCAGGGGACAGGGATGACAGTCCACATGGATGACAGGTTACAGGGACAGTGTAACTACCAGTGGACAGGGATGACAGTCCACATGGATGACAGGTTACAGGGACAATGCAACTGCCAGGGGACAGGGATGACAGGGACAGTGTAACTAACAGGGGACAGGGATGACAGGGGACAGGGATGCCAGGGGACAGGGATGCCAGGGGACAGGGATGCCAGGGGACAGGGACAGGGATGACAGGGACAGGGACAATGTAACTGCCAGGGGACAGGGATGACAGGGGACAGGGATGCCAGGGGACAGGGATGACAGTGGACAGGGACAGGGATGACAGGGACAGTGTAACTGCCAAGGGACAGGGATGACAGGGGACAGGGATGACAGGGACAGTGTAACTGCCAGGGGACAGGGATGACAGGGACAGGGATGCCAGGGGACAGGGATGACAGTGGACAGGGACAGGGATGACAGTGGACAGTGTAACTGCCAGGGGACAGGGATGACAGTGGACAGGGATAGGGATGACAGGGGGCAGGGACAGTGTAACTACCAGGGTACAGGGATGACAGTCCACAGAGATTACAGGGTACAGGGACAGTGTAACTACCAGGGGACAGGGATGACAGGGGACAGGGATGACAGGGGACAGAGATGACAGGGTACAGGGACAGTGTAACTGCCATGGGACAGGGATGACAGTCCACACGGATGACAGGTTACAGGGACAGTGTAACTACCAGGGGACAGGGATGACAGTCCACATGGATGACAGGTTACAGGGACAATGTAACTGCCAGGGGACAGGGATGACAGGGGACAGGGACAGTGTAACTGCCAGGGGACAGGGATGACAGGGGACAGGGATGACAGGGACAGGGTACCTGCCAGGGGACAGGGGACAGGGATGACAGGGACAGTGTAACTGCCAGTGGACAGGGATGACAGGGACAGGGATGCCAGGGGACAGGGATGACAGCGGACAGGGACAGGGATGACAGGGACAGGGATGACAGGGGGCAGGGACAGTGTAACTACCAGGGGACAGGGATGACAGGGGACAGTGTAACTGCCAGGGGACAGGGATGACAGGGACAGTGTAACTGCCAGGGGAAAGGGGATGACAGTGGACAGGGTAGACAGTCCACAGAGATGACAGGGTACAGGGACAATGTAACTGCCAGGGAACAGGGATGACAGGAGACAGGGATGACAGGGGACAGGGATGCCAGGGGACAGGGATGACAGGAGACAGGGATGACATGGGACAGGGATGACAGGAGACAGGGATGACAGGAGACAGGGATGATATGGGACAGGGATGACAGGGATGACAGGGGACAGGGATGACAGGGATGACAGGAGACAGGGATGACAGGAGACAGGGATGACCGGAGAAAGGAATGACATTTTTTACCAGTAGCAGAGCCATGGTAAGTAGATCAACCAGATAGCACCTGGTTTCGGATGGGATGTTAAACAGGTGTCCTGGCTCTCTGTGGTCATTAAAAATCCCATGGCACTTTGATGTCATGTATAAATTCCCAACCTGGCCCCATTCCATCATGGCCACCTAATCATCCCTCTCATTCCTTATTGGCATAAATAAACAATCTGGACCCTTTCTTTCTAAAATTATCTGCAGAAATTGTTGCCACCCCTATTACTAGCCTGTTCAACCTCTCTTTCGTGTCGTCTGAAATTCCCAAAGATTGGAAAGCAGCTGCGGTCATCCCCCTCTTCAAAGGGGGGGACACTCTTGACCCAAACTGCTACAGACCTATATCTATCCTACCATGCCTTTCTAAGGTCTTCGAAAGCCAAGTCAACAAACAGATTACCGACCATTTCGAATCTCACCATACCTACTCTGCTATGCAATCTGGTTTCAGAGCTGGTCATGGGTGCACCTCAGCCACGCTCAAGGTCCTAAACGATATCTTAACCGCCATCGATAAGAAACATTACTGTGCAGCCGTATTCATTGATCTGGCCAAGGCTTTCGACTCTGTCAATCACCACATCCTCATCGGCAGACTCGACAGCCTTGGTTTCTCAAATGATTGCCTCGCCTGGTTCACCAACTACTACTCTGATAGATTTCAGTGTGTCAAATCGGAGGGTCTGCTGTCCGGACCTCTGGCAGTCTCTATGGGGGTGCCACAGGGTTCAATTCTTGGACCGACTCTCTTCTCTGTATACATCAATGAGGTCGCTCTTGCTGCTGGTGAGTCTCTGATCCACCTCTACGCAGACGACACCATTCTGTATACTTCCGGCCCTTCTTTGGACACTGTGTTAACAACCCTCCAGGCAAGCTTCAATGCCATACAACTCTCCTTCCGTGGCCTCCAATTGCTCTTAAATACAAGTAAAACTAAATGCATGCTCTTCAACCGATCGCTACCTGCACCTACCCGCCTGTCCAACATCACTACTCTGGACGGCTCTGACTTAGAATACGTGGACAACTACAAATACTTAGGTGTCTGGTTAGACTGTAAACTCTCCTTCCAGACCCATATCAAACATCTCCAATCCAAAGTTAAATCTAGAATTGGCTTCCTATTTCGCAACAAAGCATCCTTCACTCATGCTGCCAAACATACCCTTGTAAAACTGACCATCCTACCAATCCTCGACTTTGGCGATGTCATTTACAAAATAGCCTCCAATACCCTACTCAACCAATTGGATGCAGTCTATCACAGTGCAATCCGTTTTGTCACCAAAGCCCCATATACTACCCACCATTGCGACCTGTACGCTCTCATTGGCTGGCCCTCGCTTCATACTCGTCGCCAAACCCACTGGCTCCATGTCATCTACAAGACCCTGCTAGGTAAAGTACCCCCTTATCTCAGCTCGCTGGTCACCATAGCATCTCCCACCTGTAGCACACGCTCCAGCAGGTATATCTCTCTAGTCACCCCCAAAACCAATTATTTCTTTGGCCGCCTCTCCTTCCAGTTCTCTGCTGCCAATGACTGGAACGAGCTATAAAAATCTCTGAAACTGGAAACACTTATCTCCCTCACTAGCTTTAAGCACCAACTGTCAGAGCAGCTCACAGATTACTGCACCTGTACATAGCCCACCTATAATTTAGCCCAAACAACTACCTCTTTCCCAACTGTATTTAATTAATTTATTTTGCTCCTTTGCACCCCATTATTTTTATTTCTACTTCGCACATTCATCCATTGCAAATCTACCATTCCAGTGTTTTACTTGCTATATTGTATTTACTTTGCCACCATGGCCTTTTTTGCCTTTACCTCCCTTCTCACCTCATTTGCTCACATTGTATATAGACTTGTTTATACTGTATTATTGACTGTATGTTTGTTTTACTCCATGTGTAACTCTGTGTCGTGGTATCTGTCGAACTGCTTTGCTTTATCTTGGCCAGGTCACAATTGTAAATGAGAACTTGTTCTCAACTTGCCTACCTGGTTAAATAAAGGTGTACTCAACTAGCCTACCTGGTTAAATAAAGGTAAAATAAATACAAATTAAATCACTCATCTTTCCAGCTGACGTGTGGTGAGTGTTCTAGCACACAACTGTTGCAGAGCATCACCCAGGTGGGTGGTGGATGAAGTGAGTTTACCTTCTTACTAACTGCTTTGAGTACCTCAGTTGGTAGAAAAGTGCTATATAGATCAAGTGTATTATTATTAATGGTGAACGAGGCCTGTCTGTATGCATAAGGGAGGGAGACGGTCACTATGCACATGCTGAGTAACTTTGCTTGTTACCTGAAGACTTGTGTTAGTACTCAGAGCTAGGTGTTTAGCTCAAGTCTCATGTAAAGACAGTCACACGTTAGTCATTTAGCAGATGCTCTTATCCAGAGTGATTTACAGTAATGAGTACATACATTTTCTTTCTCCCATACTGGCCCCCCATGGGAATTGAACTCACAACCCTGGTGTTAGAAACTCCATTCTCTACCAACTGAGCCAAGGATATAGCTCACCAGCTGAGGTTATGACACCAGGAATTAAAGAGTGTAGCGAATTCGGGGGGCATTTTCTACCAAGAATGAACATACTCACCGATGCCGACCCTGTATCAAATCCCCACACGGCTGCTGCATTTAGCCTTGAATGGTTTTTAATGCTTTCTGGTCCTTACCGTGACAATCTGAGAGTAGAAAAGCATCGGTCTTCATCCTCGTTCCTCTCAGCCTGTGAATCTGTCACCATCCTCCTCCATTACGTTTTATTATGGAAAACCTGTCTCTTTCTGTCAAACCCCTCGCCCTCTTCAGGATTCACCTTTATAGAAGGGGAGCCCAAATGTGTTAAACAACATTTAACTCCTGTGGTGTTTATGCTTTTCTCAAATAAGAGAAATGGCTTAATTTATAAATATAATATCAAGTTCACATCGAAAACCTAATGTTGCCGAAATTGTTTTCATTGTAAATCAAGGAAGTAATTGAAGACGCAGAATTGGAGGAAGACGTGAGAATGACAAATATACTCTAATTGTTTTAAATCAGTGCACAAGGCACACAAGCAGGAACATTACATAGTTTATACAATGGAGCATTGAAAGACTGACATTAATAATTGATCGGAATGTAATTAGAGAATTCAGCGAAGGGCTTTTGTGCCCAGAGTGGTTTAAGGGGACAATACTTTTGAAACCACAGAGGGACAAACAATTGAACACAAATAATTACAATTATATATAATTAACTGATAATGAAGAACGATTGATCCCTGGCTCCATCAGAAAGGAACAGAAGATGGAGCTGACTGAGGGTCAGCAGGGAACAGGTGTGGAGGTCATGAACAGAGGCCCAGCCGGGCACAGGTGTGGAGGTCATGAACAGGCCCAGCCGGGCACAGGTGTGGAGGTCATGAACAGAGGACCAGCTGGTGGTGGAGTAGTCCGTACAGGAGTGGAGGACAGAGGCCCAGGTGGTGGAGTAGCCCGTACAGGAGTGGAGGACAGAGGCCCAGGTGGTGGAGTAGCCCGTACAGGAGTGGAGGACAGAGGCCCAGGTGGTGGAGTAGCCCGTACAGGAGTGGAGGACAGAGGCCCAGGTGGTGGAGTAGCCCGTACAGGAGTGGAGGACAGAGGCCCAGGTGGTGGAGTAGCCCGTACAGGAGTGGAGGACAGAGGCCCAGGTGGTGGAGTAGCCCGTACAGGAGTGGAGGACATGGGACTGACTGATGCAGCTGTGGACTGGATGCTGGTAGAGGGGGTGGGAGTAGCCTGTACAGGAGTGGAGGACAGGGGACTGACTGATGCAGCTGTGGACTGGATGCTGGTAGAGGGGGTGACAGTAGAGCGAAAGGTGCCAACAAGAGGCAGGGCTGTCTCCACCACTGGAACTGTCAGGTCCTGAACTTCCACAAGTGCCACAAAGCCCTCATCATCATCCTCTTGGACATCAGGATCACCTGTCTCCAGTTGCTCAATAGCAGCCTTGTGATCCTGCAGCACCAAACCAGTCTGATCGAAGAGGTACCCCAAATCAGCTCACATAAAGAAGAAAAAAAAACTGACAAAAATATATGACAATACACAGGACTGAAAATGGAATAATTTTATAATAACATTTCACAAAGAGAAATGTGTTGCTGTTTGTATTAAATATAAAAACTGTATTAGATTATTAATTAAAATGTAAATGATATTACCATTACCAGTGTATTAGTGTGTAACAGTGTAAGGAACTATATGTTCCAACTGAAGACCTTCCTACTGCAGAATGTGGGCAGAATACAGCTTAACCTGCCAGAGTTTCCTGGGACAGGCAAAGTACCTCTCCATCTCTACTGGGCTGCAGATGGTGGTGGAGGGTCGGTCACACCACATTTTGTCAACCCTGGAAAAGACCATCTCTGGAATACCATTCCCCGACCACCTGAACAATGCCTTGGACATCCACTTATGATCCAAACAGGCTACATGCGTTGCTATCCCTTGGGAAGGCATACTGTTAATGTTATCATTAATACATTATTTATTGTGTGGGGATGTTGTATTTTGATCATTCCCCAAAGAACAGGTCATCATATCACGAGACATACTGCGTAGGTCTAGTACATCACTATACATACTTCAAATACAGGCTGGAAGGGCTGAAAAGTAGAACTATTAATTTAATTAGATCAATAAACACCATCAAAATACGATCTTTTGTTTTACTTATCTATTATCTCCATAAACTAAACATCATCATTAATGAACATAATAACTCCAAATTAGTATGAAAATAGTGGGGTTGACAGACTAGTTTGATGGTCAGGGTAATCGGACGTTAAACTAGGCAACGTTACTTCGATACTGCAGTTTACTAGCGCGTTAGACAGCGTTACTGTAGCTAACGTTACACTGTAAATATTGTTTACCGAACCGTGCTAACATATTACCGTAGCCTAAATACACTGATCTTACCAGCTAGATATTCCGATCGATGATGATGATCAATGAAAACAGCAGACAACAAAAAAATTGTAGCTAACGTTACTTCAGAAAATAAAGATATTTCGCGAACAAATTACCTGAGGAAATATATTTTTCAATTGTTCTCTTCTAGCGTTTAAAGGTCCCGCTACAGCTCATGTTACTTCAGAAAATAAATTAAACTCGCGAACAAAATTACCTGAAAGGAAATACACTTTCCATGGGCCTCTTGACTAGAGTTTAAAGGTCCCGCCATAGTTCTATCCTCATTGGTCAATTATTGGTCGCACTGGCGTCTCGGATTGGTTGGCGAGTACAATTCTTGGTTACGTCTTGGTTGCATACGGCGATATGATTGGACCAGCCAAAATAAACAACTTGTCACAGAGGGCAGCACTGGAGAGAGAGAGAGAGAGAGAGAGAGAGAGAGAGATAGATATATATACACACATCTCTCTCTTCTCTCTCTCTCTCTGCAGTGCTGCCCTCTGTGACAAGTTGTTTATTTTGGCTGGTATATATATGACATTTGTAATGTCTTTATTGTTTTGAAACTTCTGTTTACTGTTAATTTGTATTGTTTATTTCACTTTTGTATATTATCTACCTCACTTGCTTTGGCAATGTTAACACATGTTTCCCATGCCAATAAAGCCCCTTGAATTGAATTGAGATAGGAGAGAGAGAAGAGAGCGAGAGCGAGCTAAAGAGGTGCAGTGCTAGCTGTGCCACTAGAGATTCTTGATTCGATGCGGCGCACAATTGGCCCAGCGTCGTCCGGGTTAGGGGAGGGTTTGGCCGGCAGGGATGTCCTCTCCCCATTGTGCACCAGCTTCTGTGGCGGGCCAGAGGTGTATGGTGTTATCTCTGACACATTGGTGCTTCCGGTTGGTTGGGTTGTGTTTCGAAGGTCGCATGGCTCTCGACCTTCACCTCCCGAGTCCGTACAGGAGTTGCAGCGATGAAACAAGACTGTAACTACCAATCGGATACCACGAAATTGGGGAGAAAAAGGGGTAAAAAAGAACTATTATAAAAAAAATTAAAGCTTGATTATCAGCTGAAAGTAGTAGCACGGCCCGCTACCAAAGACTGTGGGCTCTCCTTCTCCGTGGCCGACGTGGGTAAAGTAATTAAACGTGTTAACCCTTGCAAGGCTGCCAGTCCAGACGGCATCCCTAGCCGCGTCCTCAAAGCATGCGCAGACCAGCTGGCTGGTGTGATAATGAACACAAGCTTCAAGATGGCCACCATTGTTCCTGTTCCCAAGAAAGCTAAGGTAACTGAACTAAATTACTATCACCCCGTAGCACTCACTTCTGTCATTATGATGTGCTTTGAGAGACTAGTCAAGGATCATATCACCTCCACCCTACCTGGTAACCTAGACTCACTCCAATTTGCTTACCGCCTCAATAGGTACACAGACGATGCAATCGCCATCCCACTGCACACTGCCCTATCCCATCTGGACAAGAGGAATACCTATGTAAGAATGATGTTCATTGACTACAGCGCAGCATTCTACACCATAGTACCATTAAAACTCATCATTAAGCTTGAGACCCTGGGTCTTGATCCTGCCCTGTGCAACTGGCACCTTGACTTTCTGACAGGCCGCCTCCAGGTGGTGAAGGTAGGAAACAACATCTCCACCCCACTGATCCTCAAAACTGGGGCCCCACAAGGGTATGTTCTCAGCCCTCTCCTGTACTCCCTGTTCACCCATGACTGCGTGGTCAACTCAATCATCAAGCTTGCAGACAACACAACAGTGGTAGGCTTGATTACCAACAACGATGAGACAGCCTACAGGAAAGGAGGTGAGGGCCCTCGAAGTGTGGTGTCAGGAAAATAACCTCTCAATCAACGTCAACAAAACAAAGGAGATGATCGTGGACTTCAGGAAACCGCAGAGAGAACACAACCCCCATCCACATCAACGGGACAGTAGTGGAGAAGGTGGAAAGATTTAAGTTCCTTGTACGGCAACTGCACCGCCCTCAACTGCTAGGCACTCCAGAGGGTAGTGCGGTCTGCACAACGCATCACCGGGGGCAAATGACCTGCCCTCCAGGACACCTACAGCACCCAATGTCACAGGAAAGCCAAAAAGATCATCAAGGACAACAACTACCCGAGCCACTGTCGGTTCACCCCGCTACAATACAGAAGGCGAGGTCAGTACAGGTGCATCACAGCTGGGACCGAGAGACTGAAGAACAGCTTCTATCTCAAGGCCTTTAGACTGTTAAAGAGCCATCACTAACATAGAGAGGCTATTGTCTACATACAGACTCAAATCACTGGCCACTTAAATAAATGGATTTAATAAAGGTATCACTAGTCACATTAAATAATGCCACTTTAATGTTTAAATATCCTACATTACTCATCTCATATGTACAGTTGAAGTCAGACGTTTACATACACTTAGGTTGGAGTCGTTAAAACACGTTTTTCAAAGACTCCACAAATGTCTTGTTAACAAACTATCATTTTGGCAAGTCGTTCTGGACATCTACTTTGTGCATGACACAAGTAATATTTCCAACAATTGTTTACAGACAGATTATTTCAGTTGAATTCACTGTATCACAATTCTAGTGGGTCAGAAGTTAACATACACTAAGTTGACTGTGCCTTTAAACAGCTTGGATTCCAGAAAATTATGTCATTGCTATAGAAGCTTCTTATAGGCTAATTGACATCATTTGAGTCAATTAGAGGTATACCTGTGGATGTATTTCAAGGCCTACCTTCAAACTCAGTGCATCTTTGCTTGACATCATTGGAAAATCAAAAGAAATCAGGCCAAGACCTCAGAAAAAAAGTTATAGGCCTCCACAAGTCTGGTTGCACATTTTGAGTGTTCCTTATTTGTTAAGTAAAAAACTGAGCACAGAAAAACAGAATCAACAAAGGCAATGCTACCAAATACTAACTGAGTGTATGTAAACATCTGACCCACTGGGAATGTGATGAAATAAATAAAAGCTGAAATAAATCATTCTCTTTACTATTATTCTGACATTTCACATTCTTAAAATAAAGTGGTGATCCTAACTGACCTAAGACAGGGATTTTTTACTAGGATTAAATGTCAGGAATTGTGAAAACTGAGTTTACATGTATTTGGCTAAGGTGTACGCAAACTTCTGACTTCAACTGTATATATATTGTATTTTATACCATCTTGCCTATGCCGCACAGCCATGGCGCATCCATATATTTATATGTACATATTCTTATTCCATTCCCTTACATTGTGTGTATAAGGTAGTCATTGTGAATTTGTTAGATTACTTGTTAGATATTATTGCACTGTTGGAACTAGAAGCACAAGCATTTCGCAACACTCACATTAACATCTGTTAACCAAGTGAATGTGAGCAATACAATTTAATTTTATTTGACCAGAATAGAAAGAGGAGTGGGAGGCCCTGGGGCACAACTGAGCAAGAGGACAAGTCCTCAACTGGTAGCTTCATTAAATACTACCCGCAAAACACCAGTCTCAACGTCGACGGTCTAGAGGCAACTCTGGGATACTGGCCTTTAGGCAGAGTTCCTCTGTCCAGTGTCTGTGTTCTTTTGCCCATCTTAATCTTTTATTTTTATTGGCCAGTCTGAGATATGGCTTTTTCTTTGCAACTCTGCCTAGAAAGCCAGCATCCCGGAGTCACCTCTTCACTGTTGACGTAGAGACTGGTGTTTTGCAAGTACTATTTATTGAAGCTGCCAGTTGAGGACTTGTGAGGCATCTGTTTCTCAAATTAAAAGTCTAATTGAAACTTGTTCTCAAAACATTATTTAATCACCTTTCAATAACCTATCATTTCCGTTCTCAGAACGTTAATGAAAACTTTCCGGAAACCATAGTAAGACGTTATCAGAACCTCCCTGCAACCTAAAATTGAACGTTGCCAGAACAGGTGACATTTTCACTTCAGTTCTCAGAACATTCAGTTTCACCGTCCAGGAAACGTATAGCTTCGTTCCCAGAACCAATGGGAAACCAAAAACGTATGTTACCACAAATTCCAAGGAACCAAATGTGCTAGCTGATTCAATATTTGCCTCTTATCTTGCCTTTTTCTTGGGTTTAAATGTGTTTAATAAACCCATTTAATCATAGCTGAATATCGCACAGAAGCCTTGACTGACTAGATGTTTAAATGCAGGCAGTATTGAATGTATTGATTTCCTTACATTATTTTCCTGTATGTCCAACTCCCACCCATGAATTTCTCGACATCCTTATTTGGGCGGAGAACGTCTTGACTGCATGTGCAATTTCGTTGAAAAGGCGTGAGATGGGTGTGGCTTCCCCACACATATCCAATGAAACCCCATTCATCTGTGGAAAGGGGCGAGGCCGCAGAGGGAAACCCTTGCAGTCTGTGGACGGGAGTTGGTGGAGGGGGCAGGGTTATGAGACGGAAGTGTCTAACTGACTGGTCCAGCTGTCATCGACTAGAAGAGACCATTCGCACCGGCTGACTTGGAAATGCAGAAAATGGAAAAAAGCTGAAATATGGCAACATCTAGGAACCATAAGGACATGACGACCATTTAGAGGTACATAATGCACGACCTAGAATGAGTTTCATAAATGTAATGTCATACCAGAGAATTGCAGTCAGGTTTGTACTCGTAGTTTGAAATTGCTAAATTATGATGACAACGATTGGTGCTAAGCTATGACATTGAACACACAGGACACGAAACCGACGAGGTCGTTTAAAGATACACATACCATTTAAATCCAATATTACCGCAGATCCAGGCCGTGTATCGCTGTAGGTGGAATTTTAGGATACATTTCATTTCTAGTCGACATTGTTGCTTATCTGCGTCGATTGCTCGCTAGATCGGCAACAATGTATCTACTGTGGTAGCTTGTCGGCTATAACCGTAGCAGCTTTTATACAGGGAACTAGGCTACCCTAGATTCAGAACAGACAAGAGACGTCATCAGTATTGCTTTAAATGGTCGCGTCGGAGTTGGTCATTGGAGAAAAAAATAAATCTAGATATTCGGTAGGTGTTGGTGTATTTACCTTACTATAACGCGCGGGCATAGACACACTACACTGCATATAGACCGCATATAGATAAACACTGATAATCGCAATGTGTTTGATTGACAGGGCACATGGAGCCCAACGTAGCAGCTGTTAGCTTGCTAGCCACATAACGACCTTTGGGAAGTGAAACGTCAAGTAACAGTGTAGCCAGCCTGCCTGGTTGGTGCTATGTGCTTCTACCACATCTAACCCACGCAGCTTAACTCGAGTGTTTTCTGTTGCGGCTTGTTAGTGCCACTGCTATGCTTAGTCTGTGTAATTTTATCATGTAGCCTTGGCCTACCGTGGCTGAGCGAGTCAATGATTTCTTCTCATTGAGTTACATCACAGGACTAGCAGGCTGCAGTTGCAGCAAAGTCACTGCAGTTGGCGAGGCTGGTGTTTTGGAAGGCCTGTAGGCTCAAATTGTGGTGGGACAGCCTTTGTATTTATGCCCTCAATCCTCCCTCCCCTCCCCGCTCTCTCCCTCCCTCCCCGCTCTCTCCCTCCCTCCCCACTCTCCCCCACATCCCCCTTTCTCGCTCATACCTTCACTCCTCGCCTCCCCTCCTGCTCTCCCTCCCTCCCTCCCCACTCTCCCCCACATTCCCCTTTCTCGCTCATGCCTTCACTCCTCGCCTCCCCCCCGCTCTCCCCCACATCCCCCTTTCTCGCTCATGCCTTCACTCCTCACCTCCCCCTCACCCACTTTTCCCCCTTCTCTCCCTCACTTCTTCTCTCCTTTCTCATGTTAAACAGTAGGAAATAGGCATAGAAGACACTGAGATAAGAAGAACCAAGTTAAGCAGGAAACATTGGCTTTACCCCAGGATTCATAAATGGACGACTACGGCTTCGGAGTCCTGGTGAAGAATAACTGCAGTGGCAACAAATCTGCTTTCCCCGTGAGGATCCCTCACCTCCAACCCCAACCCTCCCACCTCAATCACTCCGCCAACCCCCCCAGCCCCCCTTCATTCATCAATAGCACCTCGGCCACCAATGGAGGAGGTAGCGCCTGGCTGTTCCCCTCCGTAACACCCCACAGTAACATGCAGGATGAGATCCTTGACTCCGACAAGGCCAAAGCCCTGGACCTGCAGGAGAAGGCCCAGCCGCAGGCCCTCTCCCCTGGGCAGCAAGAGGCCAGAGGTGGCCTAGGGGAGCTAGATGGGTCTCTACCTGAGGACTGCTCCCTGGAGAAGGGCTCATTGGAGAGCAGTGGTGGGAAGGAGAAGCTTAGGGGTGGGATGGACTCTCCTCCGGTGCTGGGGGGGTTTGACTACCAGGACAGCCTGGGGATGGCGACGTCTGGAGCCCAGTCCACCACCACTACCTCCTCCCTGACTTCCTTCAACAACTGGTCCCCGGCCGTACCCTCCAACCCCTCCCCCGTGGTCAGTGAGGACGTTGGGAGCGGGTTCTTTGGCCCGGCCGGTTCCAACGCTAACGGACCCCCGATGCTTTTCCAGAACTTCTCCCACCACGCCGGGCCCGGCTTCGGAGGGGTGGGGGGTAGCTTCTCCCCCCAGATTGGCCCTGTCTCCCAGCACCACCCTTCTCCACACCCCCACCACTACCACCCCCACAACCAGGGGGTCCCCCCGCACCCCCGCCGTTCTCCAGCTTCTCCCCACCCTCCCCAGCCCTCCTTCCCCCCTCACCCCCACCGCTCTGGAGCTTTCACCCAGCTGCCCCACCTGGCCCCAGCCCAGTCAAAGCCCCCCTCCCCTTGGGGCAGCTACCAGAGCCCTGCCCCCTCCACCCCCACTTCCACGTCCTGGAGCCCTGGAGTGGGGTACGGTGGCTGGGGAGGGTCACAGGGGGTCCGAGAGTACCGCAGGGGCCTCAACGGAGGGGTGACGGCCCTCAACTCCATCTCACCACTAAAGAAGTCTTTCCCCAACAACCAGGTACTCTTCCAGCTAGTTATACTGCACACCTCCCGTTGAACAACCAGGTACTCTTCTAGCTAGTTATACAGCACACCTCCCGTTGAACAACCAGGTACTCTTCTAGCTAGTTACACAGCACACCTCCCGTTGAACAACCAGGTACTCTTCTAGCAAGTTACACAGCACACCTCCCGTTGAACAACCAGGTACTCTTCCAGCTAGTTATACAGCACACCTCCAATTGAACAAGCTGGCACTGTGCTAGCTAGTTATACAGCACACCTCCCGTTGAACAAGCTGGCACTGTGCTAGCTAGATATACAGCACACCTCCAATTGAACAAGCTGGCACTGTGCTAGCTAGATATACAGCACACCTCCCGTTGAACAAGCTGGCACTGTGCTAGCTAGATATACAGCACACCTCCAATTGAACAAGCTGGCACTGTGCTAGCTAGATATACTGCACACCTCCCATTGAACAAGCTGGCACTGTGCTAGCTAGATATACAGCACACCTCTCATTGAACAAGCTGGCACTGTGCTAGCTAGATATACAGCACACCTCCCATTGAACAAGCTGGCACTGTGCTAGCTAGATATACAGCACACCTTCCATTGAACAAGCTGGCACTGTGCTAGTTATACAGCACACCTCCCGTTGAACAAGCTGGCACTGTGCTAGATATACAGCACACCTCCCATTGAACAAGCTGGCACTGTGCTAGATATACTGCACACCTCCAATTGAACAAGCTGGCACTGTGCTAGATATACAGCACACCTCCCGTTGAACAAGCTGGCACTGTGCTAGATATACAGCACACCTCCAATTGAACAAGCTGGCACTGTGCTAGCTAGATATACAGCACACCTCCCATTGAACAAGCTGGCACTGCGCTAGATATACTGCACACCTCCAATTGAACAAGCTGGCACTGTGCTAGTTATACAGCACACCTCCCGTTGAACAAGCTGGCACTGTGCTAGATATACAGCACACCTCCCATTGAACAAGCTGGCACTGTGCTAGATATACAGCACACCTCCCATTGAACAAGCTGGCACTGTGCTAGTTATACAGCACACCTCCCATTGAACAAGCTGGCACTGCGCTAGATATACAGCACACCTCCCGTTGAACAAGCTGGCACTGTGCTAGATATACAGCACACCTCCCGTTGAACAAGCTGGCACTGTGCTAGATATACAGCACACCTCCAATTGAACAAGCTGGCACTGTGCTAGATATACAGCACACCTCCCGTTGAACAAGCTGGCACTGTGCTAGATATACAGCACACCTCCCGTTGAACAAGCTGGCACTGTGCTAGATATACAGCACACCTCCCGTTGAACAAGCTGGCACTGTGCTAGATATACAGCACACCTCCCGTTGAACAAGCTGGCACTGTGCTAGATATACAGCACACCTCCCGTTGAACAAGCTGGCACTGTGCTAGATATACAGCACACCTCCCGTTGAACAAGCTGGCACTGTGCTAGATATACAGCACACCTCCCGTTGAACAAGCTGGCACTGTGATAGATATACAGCACACCTCCCGTTGAACAAGCTGGCACTGTGCTTGATATACAGCACACCTCCCGTTGAACAAGCTGGCACTGTGATAGATATACAGCACATCATACCTGCTAAGACTGGATGTCCCAAAGGCCTCAGACTGATGAGTAGCTTAACCATAATCATAATGACTTACAATTTAACTAGTAAATTATTTTCCTTCATTTAAATGTTTTGCCAAACTCATTGTGCTTGATTTAGTTGGTTATGATATAATTTATTCACGCCTACAGCTAATCCAGCTAATACTGTTGTCTATTGAGCCTTAATATAAACTGCCTGTTAAGCACATCAATGGTACAATCACATGGTACTATCCTACATGTACTACATGGTACAGTCCTACAGAATATTATCCTGTCTTCCAGGTTCCCTCTCAGAAGTATCTTCGTAACAACTCTGGGTTCAACCACAAGCCTTGGATGGAAGACAGCATGAGTCGTACGGACAACTTCCCTTTCCAGGTGAGTACAGAGATGAGCGAACTGTAGAGGGGAAAGTATATTCATCCACTCTTACAGGACAAGTGGTGTTAAAACATGCTTGTATATTGTTAAAACCAACACATGAAGCTTTGTTATGGACTACAGTACACATCAAAGTAAATAAGAGCAAATATGATCTAGTTACGAGAGTCTAGTAAGTAGAGCATCTGATAACATCAATCAGGCCAACTAAATGATTCAGCTCACATGTAAGTAACTCTTTATTATTGGATAAGTAGACTTATACATCTGTCATTGTGGTGGTAAGCGAATGCCAGGATGAGGCCTATTCCGGTAATGTGTTCATCCAAAATGGCACAATATTCCCTGTATAGTGCACTACTTTTAACCAGAGCATGGTCAGAAGTAGTGCACTATATATAGGGAATAGGGTGCCATTTGGGATGGAAACCCCAGTCTTCTGTCCTTGTTAGAGATGCAGCGCGTTAGAAATGCCACAATGCCTGTATGACAAATGTTGACATACTGTCATCTCACTTCTACAGGCTTTGGCCCTGTTTGAAAATTGCAGATCTGATATGACCTGGATTTGCATAAATCTAGTTTTATCTTTCCAGTCACATACAGATCAGTGATTACTTAAAGGAATGGATTAATTTAAAAATAATCACTGTTTATCTACTTTTTTAAATTTTTCTTCCCCTTAACCAGTTAGGCCAGTTGAGAACACCTTTATTTAACCAGGTAGGCTAGTTGAGAACACCTTTATTTAACCAGGTAGGCTAGTTGAGAACAAGTTCTCATTTACAACTGCGACCTGGCCAAGATAAAGCATAGCAGTGCGACACAAACAACAACAGAGTTACACATGGAAGAGGCATGACAGGGGCAGGGCCATGTGATACAAAGCAGTAGATTATCTACATCTGTAGATATCTCTGTAGAATCAGATAAATAGATTTAGTCTGTATTGTAGTTGATAAGCGTCACCACAGAACTTCTCCATGGACGTGTAACTGTTTAGAGGGTCTTAAGTACCAGGATAACACAGGTATCATCTATTATCAAAGCAAAACTTTGTCAAGGGTCTAGATTAGAACCTACCACCTCTGGGTTCTAGAGTCAGAATGGTTCTATTTTCCTGTTCTTATATAGAACACCGCAGGCTAATCATCGTGTTCCCTGTCTCTGTGTGTGTCTCAGCAGGAGAGAACCCGTTCCTTCGATGGCTTCAGCATGCACTCCCTGGAGAACAGTCTGATTGATATTATGAGGGCTGAACAGGATTCCTTGAAAGGTGAGTTTCTCTGTTTCACATAGTATGAAAAAACACCCTGGGCCTGTATTCACAAAGCATCTCAGAATAAGAGTGCTGTTCTTGAATCAGTTTTCTCTTTTAGAAAATAAGAAATATGATTATATGGTCAGGGGGACATCAAATCAAATCAAATTTATTTATATAGCCCTTCGTACATCAGCTGATATCTCAAAGTGCTGTACAGAAACCCAGCCTAAAACCCCAAACAGCAAGCAATGCAGGTGGAGAAGCACGGTGGCTAGGAAAAACTCCCTAGAAAGGCCAATACCTAGGAAGAAACCTAGAGAGGAACCAGGCTATGTGGGGTGGCCAGTCCTCTTCTGGCTGTGCCGGGTGGAGATTATAACAGAACATGGTCAAGATGTTCAATGTTCATAAATGACCAGCATGGTCGAATAATAATAAGGCAGAACAGTTGAAACTAGAGCAGCAGCACAGTCAGGTGGAAGTTGAAACTGGAGCAGCAGCATGGCCAGGTAGACTGGGGACAGCAAGGAGTCATCATGTCAGGTAGTCCTGGGGCATGGTCCTAGGGCTCAGGTCAGTTGAAACTGGAACAGCAGCATGGCCAGGTGGACTGGGGACAGCAAGGAGTCATCATGTCAGGTAGTCCTGGGGCATGGTCCTAGGGCTCAGGTCCTCCGAGAGAGAGAAAGAAAGAGAGAAGGAGAGAATTAGAGAACGCACACTTAGATTCACACAGGACACCGAATAGGACAGGAGAAGTACTCCAGATATAACAAACTGACCCCAGCCCCCCGACACATAAACTACTGCAGCATAAATACTGGAGGCTGAGACAGGAGTGGTCAGGAGACACTGTGGCCCCATCCGAGGACACCCCCGGACAGGGCCAAACAGGAAGGATATAACCCCACCCACTTTGCCAAAGCACAGCCCCCACACCACATGATCATAGATCAGCAGTCCTACTCTGAGATGCTTTGTGAATATAGGCCCTGGTATTCTGGAATACTCCAAACAATGAGAAAATATTAGCTGGACATACAGTAATGGCATATTTTTTTATGTAGAGCTTGATGATTGATGTCACATAATTCTGACTGGTTGGTGAAATGGCTGCTTAGCTCAAATCGCTGCACCAACACAAAGTGTGGTTGTACTGGATACTCATAAAAGATTATACTCGTTGATGTCAAGTCTTTTCAAAGACATCCTGCTGAATTCCTGAGCTGCAGTAGAGCAGAGTAGTGGAAGCACAGACACATTTAAGACTGAGTCCTCTGAGTGGTGGGAGTACTGAGCAATACTCTTCTGTCTTAACCTGTTCAATCTCACACACAAAGCTACCTGCTAAAGTACCTCCATGCTGGCACTTTCATCTCTGCTCCACTCTCTATTATTTCCACCAACATGAATTAAACATGACGTTTTGTCGCATCACATTTCTGAAGACACATTTTTTTGTTTGTTGCTAAGACTGTCACTATGTTAATGTAGGCCAGTCGATCCACCCTGATTATGCTCTAATTTCCCCTCTCTGATCACGTCTCGCAATCGGTTGGCTGTTAAGTCAGAGTTCTCTGGATGCTTTGATGGTTCTGCTGCTCATCTCAATTCTCATTCTCCTCAGTACATCACAGAACAGCTACAGTTGTTAGAATATCTTGGCAGTATGGAGTTAGAATGCGGTGGCCGGGTGGAGTTAGAATGCGGTGGCCGGGTGGAGTTAGAATGCGGTGGCCGGGTGGAGTTAGAATGCAAAATAATATGCGTATTCTAACTGACTTCTGTCTGTTCCTCTCCAGGTCGCTATGGTTTCTCTCACCAAGGCGGAGACATGTCTTTGCCCATGAATGGTATGGAAATGTTACTTTACCTCAATACTATAAAGTTTATAGCTTTGTTCAGTCATTCACAGTAGTGGTAGTAAATTGGATGCGATTTGTTAATGGGATTTACATTATTTTGTAACCCTGTGCTGTTAAGAGTTATGAAGGTATGAGTTATGAAGGTTGTTGTCTCTTGTTTTACATGCAGCTAGGAGCTATGGCAGACGACGAGGTAATGCTAAACCCAAAATGTCTTCATGTTTTAGCTTCCATCATATCATTATTTGCAAAGCCTCGATTATGTCTGGTTTGGCCTCGCTGTGTAATAGGGTACTGTTTCAGATATGTGTTTTCCTCCCGACTGACTGTTCACTAGGTCCCGACTGAACCTGCAGAGGAAGACTTAAGTCCCCAGGGAGGATTTGAAATTAGTCTTTTTTTTTTACATCAAAATAAAATGTATTAATTCAATCCAAATACTATAAGCCTGGTAGAGTTCCAGGTCATCTGTGTTGCAGTCGTGCTGACTGACCGTCTCACAGATTGCTATATTAACAACGTTCAACACTTGTGGTTGGTATGAGAGCGACAGCAAAAAAGATGACGACCTGACAGGATTGTAGACTGCCTGTTTCCTGCTGGGCGTTTGTGACGTGGCTGTGGTGGCTTGCCACTGGACTTTAACAAAGCATTATGTTGCAAGTGCTTGAGGAAATTGTGGTTGGTTTCATGATCATGGTTCTCATTTGTCTTCACAATAACATTTATTTGGGTAAAATCTTACCCTTTTTCCAAAACTGAGTCAAACGGAGCTGAGCAGAGCTATACCAAGCTGGCCTGGTTAAACATTCACAATAATTGCTGGAAGGGACAATGTGTGTAAATGAAATATCGGAGTCAGCACAGTATGGTTTGGAAAATTCTAACCACAAATGGGTGCAAAGTGGCCAAATAAATCCAGGGTGTCTGGGTTAGTACGGTTTGAGGATCTCTTTCTCTCCGTTCTCCAGGTCACTCTAACCTGTTCCCCATGGGGGACGAGCACTCCTTCGGAGAGGACGAGTCCGGTGACCAGGGACTTCCTGGTTTAGGATCCGCCCACTGTTTCCCGCAGCTCAACGGAGAGCGAGTGGAGAGGTACTCACGCAAGGTGTTTGTGGGAGGACTGCCCCCCGATATAGACGAAGGTATTGATCAATGAACAGAATATTGCACCTTCTACAATGTTGTTTTAGGATTATAAACAATCGTCTCTGTTTTCTATGGTAATGGGCCCTGACATATGTCATAGAGGCTTAGAGGCTGTGGACCACCATTGCAGGTTCCTGAAGGCTAGTTGACTGTGTAGTTGACTAGCTTTGACTCTTTCATTCTCAGATGAGATCACCGCCAGTTTCCGCCGGTTCGGTCACCTGTTTGTTGATTGGCCCCACAAAGCTGAGAGCAAGTCCTATTTCCCACCCAAAGGTGAGTCTGATATGGTCACATTGGCCAGGGAATACTCTGTGCCCTGGTAATGAAGGGAATACTCTGTGCCCTGGTAATGAAGGGAATACTCTGTGCCCTGGTAATGAAGGGAATACTCTGTGCCCTGGTAATGAAGGGAATACTCTGTGCCCTGGTAATGAAGGGAATACTCTGTGCCCTGGTAATGAAGGGAATACTCTGTGCCCTGGTAATGAAGGGAATACTCTGTGCCCTGGTAATGAAGGGAATACTCTGTGCCCTGGTAATGAAGGGAATACTCTGTGCCCTGGTAATGAAGGGAATACTCTGTGCCCTGGTAATGAAGGGAATACTCGGTGCCCTGGTAATGAAGGGAATACTCGGTGCCCTGGTAATGAAGGGAATACTCTGTGCCCTGGTAATGAAGGGAATACTCTGTGCCCTGGTAATGAAGGGAATACTCGGTGCCCTGGTAATGAAGGGAATACTCGGTGCCCTGGTAATGAAGGGAATACTCGGTGCCCTGGTAATGAAGGGAATACTCGGTGCCCTGGTAATGAAGGGAATACTCGGTGCCCTGGTAATGAAGGGAATACTCGGTGCCCTGGTAATGAAGGGAATACTCGGTGCCCTGGTAATGAAGGGAATACTCGGTGCCCTGGTAATGAAGGGAATACTCGGTGCCCTGGTAATGAAGGGAATACTCGGTGCCCTGGTAATGAAGGGAATACTCGGTGCCCTGGTAATGAAGGGAATACTCGGTGCCCTGGTAATGAAGGGAATACTCGGTGCCCTGGTAATGAAGGGAATACTCGGTGCCCTGGTAATGAAGGGAATACTCGGTGCCCTGGTAATGAAGGGAATACTCGGTGCCCTGGTAATGAAGGGAATACTCGGTGCCCTGGTAATGAAGGGAATACTCGGTGCCCTGGTAATGAAGGGAATACTCGGTGCCCTGGTAATGAAGGGAATACTCGGTGCCCTGGTAATGAAGGGAATACTCGGTGCCCTGGTAATGAAGGGAATACTCGGTGCCCTGGTAATGAAGGGAATACTCGGTGCCCTGGTAATGAAGGGAATACTCGGTGCCCTGGTAATGAAGGGAATACTCGGTGCCCTGGTAATGAAGGGAATACTCGGTGCCCTGGTAATGAAGGGAATACTCGGTGCCCTGGTAATGAAGGGAATACTCGGTGCCCTGGTAATGAAGGGAATACTCGGTGCCCTGGTAATGAAGGGAATACTCGGTGCCCTGGTAATGAAGGGAATACTCGGTGCCCTGGTAATGAAGGGAATACTCGGTGCCCTGGTAATGAAGGGAATACTCGGTGCCCTGGTAATGAAGGGAATACTCGGTGCCCTGGTAATGAAGGGAATACTCGGTGCCCTGGTAATGAAGGGAATACTCGGTGCCCTGGTAATGAAGGGAATACTCGGTGCCCTGGTAATGAAGGGAATACTCGGTGCCCTGGTAATGAAGGGAATACTCGGTGCCCTGGTAATGAAGGGAATACTCGGTGCCCTGGTAATGAAGGGAATACTCGGTGCCCTGGTAATGAAGGGAATACTCGGTGCCCTGGTAATGAAGGGAATACTCGGTGCCCTGGTAATGAAGGGAATACTCGGTGCCCTGGTAATGAAGGGAATACTCGGTGCCCTGGTAATGAAGGGAATACTCGGTGCCCTGGTAATGAAGGGAATACTCGGTGCCCTGGTAATGAAGGGAATACTCGGTGCCCTGGTAATGAAGGGAATACTCGGTGCCCTGGTAATGAAGGGAATACTCGGTGCCCTGGTAATGAAGGGAATACTCTGTGCCCTGGTAATGAAGGGAATACTCGGTGCCCTGGTAATGAAGGGAATACTCGGTGCCCTGGTAATGAAGGGAATACTCGGTGCCCTGGTAATGAAGGGAATACTCTGTGCCCTGGTAATGAAGGGAATACTCAGTGCCCTGGTAATGAAGGGAAATAGATGAAGGTCATGAGAGTATTGAGTGTTTTCTTTCCCTTCTTAAGGTTATGCATTCTTGCTGTTCCAAGACGAGAGCTCTGTCCAGGATCTGATTGATGCCTGTATCGAGGAGGATGGCAAGCTCTACCTCTGTGTCTCCAGCCCCACCATCAAGGACAAGCCTGTGAGTGGAGCTTTACGTGTGTGTGTGTGTGTCTGGCTAGTGTGAGACAGTCTGTCTGAGTCTCCTACACACCCAGGCAGTATTTAAAAATGTTTTTAACTGTAATTAAACTTCTTGGTTGGAGTTGTCTGTCCTCCTTGTCAGGCTAGCACTGCTGGTATAAATAGTTGTGAGATTTCCCCAGTCCACCCCCCTAGTTCTGCCCAGTCCACCCCCCATGGTTCACATCTAGTTGTATGGACATTGAAAGAGTTTTACAGACGTTATATGGAATTTGTTACAGCCTTTTCTAGATGTTGTTTGAGTGTTAAATGGGTGTTATCTGAACGTTGTCTGGCCATGCCTGTGTGTTCCTCTAGGTCCAGATCCGTCCCTGGAACCTGAACGACAGTGACTTTGTGATGGACGGCTCTCAGCCTCTGGACCCCAGGAAGACCATCTTCGTAGGGGGGGTGCCACGTCCTCTACGCGCAGGTACTGGACTGTGTTTCTGTGTCTGTGAGGAATGGTGGGGTGGAATGGGGTGAGAGAGTGGAAGAGCTAAAGACCCTGAGCTACAGTCGTAATGCCTTGGCTTTAGCTCAGCAGGCTAACACTGTCTGACAGACCCAGTCAGCCACATCATCAGCCTATATGTGTTAATGTTCCAGTGGAGCTGGCCATGATAATGGATCGTCTGTATGGAGGAGTGTGTTACGCTGGCATCGACACAGACCCTGAGCTGAAGTACCCTAAAGGAGCGGGCCGTGTGGCTTTCTCCAATCAGCAGAGCTACATCGCTGCTATCAGCGCTCGATTCGTTCAGCTGCAGCACGGCGAGATCGACAAACGGGTGAGTCAGTCGGTCTGTGGTAGTTTAGCGGAGCCACATACACCATGCATTTTGTCCAGGAGAAGAACCATAGAGACCTCACATGAACAATAGCTAAGCTACAAAATGGAGCTGGGTCTGAGCTTCTCCCCACGAGTTTCTCTTGTCTCATTCCATCTGGGTATGTTTCATCTCCTCCCTCTTTCCCCTTCTGTCCTCCCCCTTTCCCCCAGGTGGAAGTGAAGCCATACGTGCTGGATGACCAGCTGTGTGATGAGTGCCAGGGGACACGCTGTGGGGGGAAGTTCGCTCCCTTCTTCTGCGCTAACGTCACCTGTCTCCAGTACTACTGTGAGTACTGCTGGGCCGCCATCCACTCCCGGGCCGGACGAGAGTTCCACAAGCCACTGGTCAAGGAGGGGGGCGACCGGCCCCGACACATATCCTTCAGGTGGAACTAGGGAGGGAGAGGGTGACGGGCTATGTTGTAGAAAATAAATGCACTTTTCTTTTTTCTGGTTCCTATTTAGTTTGGAAAATTAATTTAAAAGCTTAATTTAATCTTTATTTTTTTAATCAGACCTTCTCAGAACAGTAAATGCTAAGAAGGACAACTAAGTGAATGAAATCCCGTTTTGAATTTAAGTTAAGGTGTGCATGAGTACTTGGATGCATTATTAGATATGAGAAGAAATGTTTCTTCTGACTTGACTGTACTTTCTTTTCTCACATTAGCTGGCGAAGCTGCTTACATTTGTTGTCAAGAGTAACATATAACATTTGAGTGAGGTATGTGCTGCACCTCAATCAGTATATTAACTAGAACAGTTGTGTGTTAAAGGGTACACTTATTTTTGTTAATTTACGCATGCAGGATTAGGTTGATATTTGTATCATTAACCAAAGTTTGAGAGTAACTGGTCGGGTTAAAGTTCAATAGTCAAAGAAAACCACTGCAGAAGGGCAGACTGACTGACAATTCCCTTCATCATAAATAAACTGTTCAGAATACATGCAGGATTATTTAAGAGAAGATTATCCTCTCGGGCCTGGCAGCGGTTACTGGCATGTGTTTCTAGATCATGGTTTTAAATTGACTCTTTGTAGCCAAAATGGGCAAACCAAAGATTGGCCTAAAAACAAGTGATCAACGGCAGTTGATTATCTGAGGGGTTTAAGGACTATAAGACTCCATTTTCAGGTTCAGAAGGTCAGGAAGGCTAGTGCTGTTTTAAGTTGTTGAATTGTGGAGAGAGGGGAGAAACTGTCTTTGGAAAGACAGGTTTCAGCTGATAGACTACAGCCCTAGCTGTCTAGGCAGGGATCAGGTATTGGCAGTAATATTAGCTCACTTTATATTGTCAGGGATATTAGCACTGGATGCTAACATGCTAATATTGTAGTACTAGTAGGAATTCACAGTACAGTGGTAGCTAGCTACAGTGTTCCCTGAGTGACTCATAGTATGTAGCCTGGTCGTGGCCTGTATGTGCTTCAGTGTTGAACCAACTCCTCTGCCTATCCTTGTCCAGCTAATTAACACAGAGAGTTGGCTAAAGCACAGGCAGACTGGACAACCAGGCTAGTCTCATGGTGATCTGATGCACTCTCTCTCCCATGACTGGAGTGTAGAGGAAATAGATCCGAACTGTGGCGAATGGATACGCTAGTGGATCCTTGCTGTGGAGGATGAATACGTTAGTAGCTGGACACTCTGAAGAACTTACTGTCACAGAGATAAAGATATTATTTTATACATGGCCTGCTGATTTTTGTACAGTGTTTTATAGCTGATTATTTTGTCATGAACATATAAATTTATTATGCACTACTTTTCTAAATATTTTTTTCAATAGTCGTTTTAGGCACATTTTTCATAAGATAACTCCTTTTGCAATACCTCATTTTTTTTCCACTTGATGAGAAATAATTTTGTACCTTTGTTACTAAGAGATCTGCATTTATTGTAAAACTTAATTTAAAAAGAGAAAATTAATGATATTAATATAATTTTCAATTTAGCTTTTTATATATTTAAGTGCTGGTAAATCTTAAATTGTCTGGTCCATTGGTGTGATTGTGTAAAGGAAAGCTAAATAGCCAGACTACAGATGGTTAGCCAATCGTGTACAGACTTCTCTTTCAAAATAATAAACCATAAGTACTGGATCTTAAGGCATGACGAGACCTTTCTAAACTTATTTTGATAGTCTTCAAACATATATTCAGCTTGTAGTGGGTAAGGAAAATCTAGATTCCATTTTTTGACTTGGGTGGATGAGTAAACCCTTATTCCCTTGTATCATCAGAGAGAATGATGACCGGTGTTCTAAAAACTAGATTCTCTTTCTGGAACTACCTGAAGGTTCCAGAACGTTCCAGTTATTCTATGCATGCATGATGTAATACAGAATAACAACATGACTATTGGCTAGTGTTAATGCAGGAAACTATTGTAATGCGCTAGACAGCTTTCCTTTTTATTTTAGTTCTCTCTTTCAGATCACCTCCTAATATCTAGCTTCTCTTTCTCTCCTCAAGTCTGCATCCCTCGCAGGCAGGCAGGCAGACGCAGGCAGGCAGGCAGACACAGGCAGGCAGGCAGACGCACGCAGGCAGACAGACAGGATACCAGAGTGATAACACTTATATGAGTTTAGCCATATAGACACTTCCTAAAAGAGACATGATCACTCCACCCCTGTGATGTGGCTTTGGGACATAGACTTGAATGTGATTCATGTTGCAAGTTAACTTTGAGCGCTTATGTGCAATCCTTCTTTCCTAAAACAGTTTCTCTCATTCTGCAATGTAAACCCATATAAACCATGTAAACATTAAAACAGGATATTTTTTTTCAGTCTACTATTCATGCTGGTGTCTGCAAAGTGAAATGTTCTACTAATATATATAAATATATATATGTGAATTTATTTTTAAACATTTGTTTTGTGCTTATTCAATGATTTTGCTACTACCATGCTACTGTGATTGAGAAAACATTGTATATACTAGGTTGGTGATGTATTTTGTTATATTCTCAATTGAAATGTAACACTTTCATTTGGATCAGATTTTTCTATTTTTTTGGGGTGATGTGTTAAACTTGTTGACGTCTAGGTTTTCTAATTGCTGTATTGTGCATCACATTCAGAGGAATAATGTCTGTTAGTATTACTTGATTGCGAAACATGCCAATAGTTTTTAATGGTATGCTGGGAAGGTTGTATTTATTGATATCTTTTTTACTTGAGACATCTTGATTTTTATTATGTCATTTCACATTTATAAGTTCCGATTTGTACCCCCACACACACACACACACACAATTATGTTGTGCTAATTAAAGATGTCAGTTTTTATAGTTGGTTTGTAGAACTGAAGTAAAAAAAGAAAGAAGATCCTATAAGCATCTGCAGCCAACTATTTAGAACTGTATGCATACAACATTTGAAGTATGTGTATTGTGAGATGTTGAAAGATTAAAACTCCGCTGTGAGGAGAAGTGGTTGTGGTCAGTTTCTTGAGGAAAGCAAGGTATGTGTGCTGCTGAAAGTGTACATGTGCTGGAAATGGACAAATGTGCACTGGTTGTTTTTCTCCCCAGTACATTCCTTATGAACCCTGCACCCAAATATGAATTACTATTTGACTCATGCACTACAACACCTCATTCTGTTACTAAGGAGGACACTTAACTCCACTCATGGATCTAAAAACATTGGATTAGTATAAATTGGCTTGAGGGAGTTTAGCACCAGTCCATTCCTTGAAGAGGAGTGAGTGTACACTTCATGGAGATTGTTCCTCATCCTCACAATACCCACCCCATCTACATTGTTTTGTTCCTCTCTTTAATTGTGTAAAGTGTGTTGTGAACTTGACTAGAAGGGTAGAGAATCGGACCATAACCTTTCAGTGCAGCTGTGTGTGATGGTGTGACAGACAGACAGCGTCAGTGGTTTCTGACACATCTGGCCTGCTGTGCTGAACCAGGTCAGGCAGGGCTATTTATAGATTCAGGCAGATCCAATCCTCCAGCCCAGGCCCTTTGCCACCTGATACCAACAAGGTTAGAGGTTTGAGAATACTGGTCTCAGCAGGCCACTGCAATTACAGTTGAATTTGGAAGTTTGCATACACCTTAGCCAAATGCATTTAAAACTCAGTTTTTCATAATTCCTAACATTTAATCCAAATGTTTCGGGGAGCCTTCCACAAGCTTCCCACAATATGTTTGATAGATTTTGTACCATTCCTCCTGACAGAGCTGGTGTAACTGAGTCAGGTTTGTAGACCTCCTTGCTTGCACATGCTTTTTCAGTTCTGCCCACAAATTTTCTATAGGGTTGAGGTTAGGGATTTGTGATGGCCACTCCAATACCTTGACTTTATTGTCCTAAAGCCATTTTGCCACAGCTTTGCTTGCAAGTATGCTTGGGGTCATTGTCCATTTGGAAGACCCATTTGCGACCAAGCTTTAACTTCCTGACTGATGTCTTTATGTTGCTTCAATATATACACAGAATTTCCCTCCCTCATGATGCCATCTATTTTGTGAAGTGCATCAGTCCCTCCTGCAGCAAAGCACACCCACAACATGGTTGGGAAGGTGTTCTTTGGCTTGCAAGCTTCCCCCTTTTTCCTCCAAACATAACGATGGTCATTATGACCAAACAGTTATATTTTTGTTTCATCAGACCAGAGGACATTTCTCCAAAAAGTATGATATTTGTCCCCATGTGCATTTGCAAACTGTAATCTGGCTTTTTTATGGTAGTTTTGGAGCAGTGGCTTCTTCCTTGCTGAGCAGCCTTTCAGGTTATGTCGATATAGAACTTGTTTTACTGTGGATATAGATACTTTGTACCTGTTTCCTCCAGCATCTTCACAAGGTCCTTTGCTGCTGTTCTGGGATTGATTTGCACTTTTCGCACCACAGTATGTTCATCTCTAGGAGACAGAATGCGTCTCCTTCCTGAGCAGTATGATGGCTGCGTGGTCCCATGGTATTTATACTTGCGTACTATTGTTTGTACAGATGAACGTGGTACCTTCAGGCATTTGGAAATTGCTCCCAAGGTCTACCATTTTTTTTCTGAGGTCTTGGCTGATTTCTTTTCATTTTCCCATAATGTCAAGCAAAGAGGCACTGAGTTTGAAGGTAGGCCTTGAAATGCATCCACAGGTACACCTCCAATTGACTCAAATGATGTCAATTAGCCTATCAGAAGCTTCTACAGCCATGACATCATTTTCTGGAATCCAAGCTGTTTAAAGGCACAGTCAACTTAGTGTATGTAAACTTCTGATCCACTGGAATTGTGATACAGTGAAATAATCTCTGTTAACAATGATCGAGTGGCTCACAGAGAAGACGAGATGCAGTTGTCAAAGAAAAAGTTCAAATTAGCGAAGTATAACAACAAACCCGCACTGTCCAAGAAGAAACGAAAGGACGAGAGAACTTCGGTGGGATGCTGCAGGAGAACAGGAGCATCAAAGAGCCTGGACTCCCTCAGTCAGAGCAGTCAGGTTATACATTTAACTCCGATTGAAGACTAGATTACAATCTGTAATTGATTATTCCATTCCTCTCAATCTCAGGAATGGAATAGTTGTCTTTGTTTCCCTTAAATGTTATTATCAAATCAAATCAAATTTGTTTATATAGCCCTTCGTACATCAGCTGATATCTCAAAGTGCTGTACAGAAACCCAGCCTAAAACCCCCAACAGCAAGCAATGCAGGTGTAGAAACACAGTGGCTAAGAAAAAATCCCTAGAAAGGCCAAAACCTAGGAAGAAACCTAGAGAGGAACCAGGCTATGTGGGGTGGCCAGTTCTCTTCTGGCTGTGCCGTGTGGAGATTATAACAGAACATGGCCAAGATGTTCAAATGTTCATAAATTACCTGCATGGTCAAATAATAATAATCACAGGCAGAACAGTTGAAACTGGAGCAGCAGCACGGCCCGGTGGACTGGGGACAGCAAGGAGTCATCATGTCAGGTAGTCCTGAGGCATGGTCCTAGGGCTCAGGTCCTCCGAGAGAGAGAAAGAAAGAGAGAATTAGAGAGAGAGCATACTTAAATTCACACAGGACACCGAAGAGGACAGGAGAAGTACTCCAGATATAACAAACTGACCCTAGCCCCCCGACACATAAACTACTGCAGCATAAATACTGGAGGCTGAGACAGGAGGGGTCAGGAGACACTGTGGCTCCATCTGAGGACACCCCCGGACAGGGCCAAACATTATGATTTTGTTTTGCCCAAGTTTATGGACAACCTGGAAAATGTGCTGATTTGAGATGGAATGAAGGTTATGTTACCTGTAACGAAACAGGTAATGTACACCTCCAGCAATCTGTTCATTTAGTTTATTCTTTAATATACTCTGGTTGAAGAAATTGACTGTTGGCTTTGTTTTGATGGGGAATACAGATTTTCACTGTTGTCATGGGGAAAGAAGAATTAAAACAACTTCTTGAGTTGGGTGGTACTAAGGTTTAAGAGGGTGTGAACGATGCTGAATGAGACAAAGAGCTCTCCAGTAGTAGTACCAAAACATTCAAGGGCCATTTTCTCAAAAGTGAGTTTAAAAGTTGATCAACTTTAAAAGCAGAATTACTTTACCATTGTTCCTCAACTGCAGTGTACGCTATACCATTTTCTAGCTTTGAGTCTCTACTTTTATCCATTGTAAAAAATAAAATAATCATTTTAAAAAGCATTTTCAAATGTTGCTACATAATATCGAAGTGGTCAGGCACATTTCCGTTATTTCTGGTGAGCTATAACAGGTCTGCCACCCCTCCTGGAGAGCTACTTCTGAGTATGCATGCTGTTGCA
This sequence comes from Oncorhynchus kisutch, assembly GCF_002021735.2. Taxonomy (NCBI): domain Eukaryota; kingdom Metazoa; phylum Chordata; class Actinopteri; order Salmoniformes; family Salmonidae; genus Oncorhynchus; species Oncorhynchus kisutch. Next base: position 13,592,134 of record NC_034188.2, on the reverse strand, counting down.
CTAGCCCTTCTTCCTTATGGAGAATATTTTTTTCCACTAGAGGGAAGTGTCTCTCCTGTGTGTGTGTGTGTGTGTGTGTGTGTGTGTGTGTGTGTGTGTGTGTGTGTGTGTGTGTGTGTGTGCGTGTGTTTGTGTTTGTGTTTGTGTTTCTGTGTGTGTGTGCGTGTGTTTGTGTTTCTGTGTGTGTGTGCGTGTGTTTGTGTGTGTTTGTGTTTGTGTTTCTGTGTGTGTGTGCGTGTGTTTGTGTTTCTGTGTGTGTGTGCGTGTGTTTGTGTTTGTGTGTGTGTGTGTGTGTGCGTGTGTTTGTGTGTGTGTGTGTGTGTGTTTGTGTTTCTGTTTCTGTGTGTGTGTGCGTGTGTTTGTGTTTCTGTGTGTGTGTGCGTGTGTTTGTGTTTGTGTGTGTGTGTGTGCGTGTGTTTGTGTGTGTGTGTGTGTGTGTGTGTGTGTGTGCGTGCGTGCGTGTGCGTGTGTGTGATAGACAATACTGTACACTCAGCCACCTAAAAGTTGAATACACAGGTCAGCCACAGCTCAACTTCCTCAGTCAGATGTTCTCAGTTGAGCCTAGAAGAGTCCCAATGGCACCCTATTCCCTTTAGAGAGCGCTACTTTTGACCAGGGCTCATTATAGTGACCAGGGCTCATTATAGTGACCAGGGCTCATTATTGTGACCCGGGCTCAATATAGTGATCAGGGCTCATTATAGTGATCAGGGCTCATTATAGTGCACTACTTTTGACCAGGGCTCATTATTGTGACCAGGGCTGAATATAGTGACCAGGGCTCATTATAGTGATCAGGGCTCATTATAGTGATCAGGGCTCATTATAGTGCACTACTTTTGACTAGAGCATGTGGTTCTGTTTCCTGTACCTTATTAGTGAATGAACAACCCACAGCCAACATGTGGTTCTGTTTCCTGTACCTTATTAGTGAATGAACAACCCACAGCCAACATGTGGTTCTGTTTCCTGTACCTTATTAGTGAATTAACAACCCACAGCCAACATGTGGTTCTGTTTCCTGTACCTTATTAGTGAATTAACAACCCACAGCCAACATGTGGTTCTGTTTCCTGTACCTTATTAGTGAATTAACAACCCACAGCCAACATGTGGTTCTGTTTCCTGTACCTTATTAGTGAATTAACAACCCACAGCCGACATGTGGTTCTGTTTCCTGTACCTTATTAGTGAATTAACAACCCACAGCCAACATGTGGTTCTGTTTCCTGTACCTTATTAGTGAATTAACAACCCACAGCCAACATGTGGTTCTGTTTCCTGTACCTTATTAGTGAATTAACAACCCACAGCCAACATGTGGTTCTGTTTCCTGTACCTTATTAGTGAATTAACAACCCACAGCCAACATGTGGTTCTGTTTCCTGTACCTTATTAGTGAATTAACAACCCACAGCCAACATGTGGTTCTGTTTCCTGTACCTTATTAGTGAATTAACAACCCACAGCCAACATGTGGTTCTGTTTCCTGTACCTTATTAGTGAATGAACAACCCACAGCCAACATGTGGTTCTGTTTCCTGTAACTTATTAGTGAATGAACAACCCACAGCCAACATGTGGTTCTGTTTCCTGTACCTTATTAGTGAATGAACAACCCACAGCCAACATGTGGTTCTGTTTCCTGTACCTTATTAGTGAATTAACAACCCACAGCCAACATGTGGTTCTGTTTCCTGTACCTTATTAGTGAATGAACAACCCACAGCCAACATGTGGTTCTGTTTCCTGTACCTTATTAGTGAATTAACAACCCACAGCCAACATGTGGTTCTGTTTCGTGTACCTTATTAGTGAATTAACAACCCACAGCCAACATGTGGTTCTGTTTCCTGTACCTTATTAGTGAATTAACAACCCACAGCCAACATGTGGTTCTGTTTCCTGTACCTGTACAGTAGCTAAGATGGGGAGAAGTCTGTCCATAATAAAGAGCTGCTCTGCCTACTAAACAACACTATCAACAAGGCAGGTCCTACAGGCCCTAGTTTTGTCACATCTGGACTACTGTTCAGTCGTGTGGTCAGGTGCCAGAAAATGGACTTAGGAAAATTGCAATTGGCTCAGAACAGGGCAGCACGGCTGGTCCTTGGATGTACACATAGAGCTAATATCAATAATATGCATGTCAATCTCTCCTGGCTGAAAGTGGAGGAGAGATTGACTTCATCACTACTTTTATTTATGAGAGGTACTGACATGTTGAATGTACCGAGCTGTCTGTCTGAACTACTGGCACACAGCTCGGACGCCCATGCATACCCCACAAGACATGCCACCAGAGGTCTCTTCACAGTCCCCAAGTCCAGAACAGACTATGGGAGGCGCACAGTACAACATAGAGCCATGACTACATGGAACTCTATTCCACATCAAGTAACTGATGCAAGCAGTAAAATTTGATTTAAAAACCATATTTAAAATACACCTTATGGAACAGTGGGGACTGTGAAGCAACACGAACAGAGGCACTATACACACACATACACATGTATTTTATATTGTAGATATGTGGTATTGTGGAGTAGGGGCCTGAGGGCACACAGTGTGTTGTGAAATCTGTGAATACATTGTATTGTTTTTAAAATTGTATAACTGCCTTAATTTTGATGGACCCCAGGAAGAGTAGCTGCTGCCTTGGCAGGAACTAATGGGGATCCATAATAAACCCCAGGAAGAGTAGCTGCTGCCTTGGCAGGAACTAATGGGGATCCATAATAAACCCCAGGAAGAGTAGCTGCTGCCTTGGCAGAAACTAATGGGGATCCATAATAAACCCCCGGAAGAGTAGCTGCTGCCTTGGCAGGAACTAATGGGGATCCATAATAAACCCCAGGAAGAGTAGCTGCTGCCTTGGCAGGAACTAATGGGGATCCATAATAAACCCCAGGAAGAGTAGCTGCTGCCTTGGCAGGAACTAATGGGGATCTATAATAAACCCCAGGAAGAGTAGCTGCTGCCTTGGCAGGAACGAATGGGGATCTATAATAAACCCCAGTAAGAGTAGCTGCTGCCTTGGCAGGAACGAATGGGGATCTATAATAAACCCCAGGAAGAGTAGCTGCTGCCTTGGCAGGAACTAATGGGGATCCATAATAAATACAAATACAAACCACCAGTATATTTACTAAGCTTGTTAGGAGGACAGTACAGTGTTGTGGATGAAGTCACTCTCAGGAGGTGAATAGGGTCTAAACAGCCCATTCCAGTGTGAGGTCTGAACAGATCTTCTAATCAGGGCTGTGGTCTGAGACAGAGACTGGTGGTAGACCATGGTGGCTCTACCTCCTAACCACACAGCCCTAGCCTCAGCATTGGTCTTGTTGTTCCCTGTATTGTTGATGTGGAGAGGCCTCTGGACATGAAGGAGGTTTCTGGGCTCCCCCCCCCCCCCCCAGCCTGCTGTTTTGAAACTCTAAGTGTTGTTTATATGGAGAGGCCTCTGGACATGAAGGAGGTTTCTGCCCCCCCCCCCCCCCCCCCCCCCCCCCCAGCCTGCTGTTTTGAAACTCCTAGTATTGTTTATATGGAGAGGCCTCTGGACATGAAGGAGGTTTCTGGGCTCCAAATAGTTTTGATGTCTTCTTCACTGTTATTCTACAATGTAGAAAATAGTAAAAATAAAGAAAAACCCTTGAATGAGTAGGTGTTCTAAAACTGTTGACCGGTAGTGTACATTCTCTGCAGATCTTCTCACACATATATACTGTACATGTAGAGTACTTCTACCATACTGTATATGCTAATGACATCCTTTAAACTTGTTGAGCAAGGAGGTGGAGGAGGTGTTGAGTTATTTTAGTCTGATGGACAAGTATGTGTTATGTCATGAGGTGTGTGTCTGTGTGCGTGTGTGTGTTGGTTTGACTTTGCTCGTTTGACTTTGAAGATAAATTACATTTCGGATGTTACCATAGGATATTTGACATTTAAACTGACATAATTTGCTAAAAGACGTACTCATAAATTTGCTATCAGACGTACTCAGCCGTTTAAAAGCAGAGCTGTCCTCCTTTAAACGGTTGGTGTCTCGTAAGTGTCTTGTAATTAACAGTTTGAAATGTTGTGTAGTTAGAATTTCAAAAAAAGAAGGAGAAAAAAAGTGAATAGACATACCCCGTATAGGCATAAATGTAAGAAAAGAAATGAGACAAATGTCTTTCTATGTTCTGAAAAGGCATGTAGAGCTCTGGTGGAAGTCCTCGAAGCTCTGCAAAGATGCCAAGAAAAAACATTTGATTTAGATGTGTGGTATGAACATTTTTGTGATTTTGTTATATTCTGAAATGGGGAAAAACGATGCGAATAAAGAATACTCCCCAGGAAGTCCAGGAAGGTTTACAAGCCAAACAAACCTTATTGGAATGATAAGTTAAGGGATCTATGGTCAGTAATGCACAAGGCTGAGTACTTGTTTTTACAGTGTAAAGATGGGAATACAAGACAACAGTGTAGGAAGGAATTTATTTTTTCAACCAGCAAGTATTTGATGAAAGACTGCGCCTATTCAAACGGAGATATCAGAGAGGGCAGTTATTTCATCTTGAGGAGATACAGACAAGAAATCCTCAACAGTTTTGGAGCCAAATAAAGAAGTTCGGACCAAAATGACATAAGAAAATTCCAATGGAAGTCAGGGAAGAGCAGGGGGGAGCTGAACACTGATACTACACAGGTACTTAAGGAGTGGGAGAAGGGGTTTGCTAGTTTGTTCTCAAGTAATGAAAATGTGGCATATTTTGAGGAACATTTTTATGAAGACATATGTTCCCTGAGAACTAAACTGGAAAATACAATGTTAGAACCCTCATATATGTTAGCCGTATTTAAATGAGGAGCTGTCAGTGGCAGAAGTTAAGAGGTTGATTGAAGCTGCAAAAAATGGGAAAGCGTTGATCAACTGCCTAATGAGGTTTTAAAATCCCCTAAATGAATTGACGTCCTATACGATTTTTCTCCAAATGTGTTTTGAGTACAGTATACTGCCATCCACTTGGTATTAGTCTATAGTGAATCCCATTCCCAAATCTTCAAGAAATGACCCGAGAGTGCCACTGATCTATCGAGGCATAAGTTTATTAAGTATGGTTTATAAATTATATTCATCCATCCTCAACAATATGCTAATTACATTTTTAGAGGATCAAAACATTCTGGTGGAAGAACAAAATGGTTTTTGTAAATCCAGAGCCTGTATCTTCTCGGTCTGTACAATAATCAGAAATAGATCACACGAAGAGAAGCCTACTTTTGCATGTTTCATTGATTTCCAGAAAGGTTTTGATTTTGTAAATAGAGATTGTTTAGTCTATAGTTTGTTAAATGTTATCATGCCATCCAGTCTCTTTACAAAGTATCAATTGCTTGTGTGTGTGTCAATGAATATTGTACTGATTGGTTTTCAACACCCTCGGGTGTAAAACAAGGAGACGCCTTATCACCAACTTTGTTTTCTTTGTTTACCAATGATTTGGCAAAATAAATTAAAACAGTTAAATGTTGGAGTAAGACATGATTATGAAATGCTAAGTATCCTTTTATATGCTGATGATATCATTTAGATAGAAGAAACAGAACAAGACCTGGGGCGACAGCGTAGCCTAGTGGTTAGAGTGTTGGACTAGAAAGGTTGCAAGATCAAATCCCTGAGCTGACAAGGTACAGATCTGTTGTTATGCCCCTGAACAAGGCAGTTAACCCACTGTTCCTAGGCTGTCTGTCGCGCCCTGACCTTAGAGAGTCTTTTTATTTCTCTATTTAGTTAGGTCAGGTGTGATTTGGGTGGGCATTCTAGTTTTCCTATTTCTTTGTTTGACCTGGTATGGTTCCCAATCAGAGGCAGCTATCTAGCGTTGTCTCTGATTGGGGATCCTACTTAGGCAGCCTTTTTCCACCTTTAGTTTGTGGGATCTTGATTTTGTATAGGTGCTGTGTAGCCCTGCAGAACTTAATGTTTGTTTTGTATTTTGTTGTTTTTCGGTGTTCAGTTTAAATAAAGTAAGATGTTCACCTACCACGCTGCACCTTGGTCTAATTCATCCAACGAACGTAACACTGTCATAGATAATAAGAATTTGTTCTTTTAACTGACTTGCCTAGTTAAATAAAAGTTTTTTTTTAAATGTTATTATGTGCAGTCAATTGGTGTAAAAGATGGAGACTCATGATCAACCAGACAAAAACACAGATAAGGACTTTTTAGAAAAGCAGGTACAAAGAGAAGTGTTTTTCAGTTTTATTTTGGTGAAGACATTCTTGAGCTTACTAGCAATTATAAATGTGGGTCTTTTTATTGATGAACATGCTACCTCTCTATACGGAACATCAGCCCTAGCCGACTCAGGAAGTAGAGCTCTTGGGGGAGTTATAGGAAAAACAAAACCACTCAATGATATTGGTTATGCTATGATTCCAAACTGTCAGACATGCGTGTGTCCTCTTCTGGACTATTCTGTAGGAGTGTGGGGTGCTAAGAGGTCATTTTGTCCATAAGAGCAGTACGTTACTTTTTAGGTGTCCACAAGTTGCACCTATAGGCGTGTATGACAATAATTGAGGACATGAGCTGGGAAGCCTGTGAGGGGATATGGAAGGCATATATGACAATAACTGGGGACATGAGCTGGGAAGCCTGTGAGGGGAGATGGGAGGCATGTATGACAATAACTGGGGACATGGGCTGGGAAGCCTGTGAGGGGAGATGGGAGGCATGTATGACAATAACTGGGGACATGGGCTGGGAAGCCTGTGAGGGGAGATGGAAGGCATGTATGACAATAACTGGGGACATGGGCTGGGAAGCCTGTGAGGGGAGATGGAAGGCATGTATGACAATAACTGGGGACATGGGCTGGGAAGCCTGTGAGGGGAGATGGAAGGCATGTATGACAATCATTGGGGACATGAGCTGGGAAGCCTGTGAGCCTGTTTCTGTACAGCACTTTGAGATATCAGCTGATGTACGAAGGGCTATATAAATAAATTTGATTTGATTTGATTTGTGAGGGGAGATGGAAGGCATGTATGACAATAACTGGGGACATGGGCTGGGAAGCCTGTGAGGGGAGATGGAAGGCATGTATGACAATAACTGGGGACATGGGCTGGGAAGCCTGTGAGGGGAGATGGAAGGCCTGTATGGTGAGACTTTGGAATAGACTGTTGGAAATGTCAACTGCCAGAATAGCTAGAAAGTTTTTCAATGGGATCTATCCATAGGGAGAGCCTGGGCAACTGAAATGTCAGAGATTTTTCAACAGTCTGACTGTGAACATCTGTACAAAAAAAAAAAATCAAGGGAGACATAGATATGATTATAAAACAACTGTTGATGCAATATGGAAAAAAATGGGTGGAGGAGATAAATCATAAACCCAAATTGAGAACATTTTATTTTATTAAGGTGTGAATTTGTGTGTGAGAGATATATTATGTATAACCTACCTAAAAGCAAGAGATCGCTATGTGCACAGGTAAGATCAGAGATATTGCCACTGCGTATTGAAACAGGTAAGATCAGAGATATTGCCACTGCGTATTGAAACAGGTAAGATCAGAGATATTGCCACTGCGTATTGAAACAGGTAAGATCAGAGATATTGCCACTGCATATTGAAACAGGTAAGATCAGAGATATTGCCACTGCGTATTGAAACAGGTAAGATCAGAGATATTGCCACTGCGTATTGAAACAGGTAAGATCAGAGATATTGCCACTGCGTATTGAAACAGGTAAGATCAGAGATATTGCCACTGCATATTGAAACAGGTAAGATCAGAGATATTGCCACTGCGTATTGAAACAGGTAAGATCAGAGATATTGCCACTGCGTATTGAAACAGGTAAGATCAGAGATATTGCCACTGCGTATTGAAACAGGTAAGATCAGAGATATTGCCACTGCATATTGAAACAGGTAAGATCAGAGATATTGCCACTGCGTATTGAAACAGGTAAGATCAGAGATATTGCCACTGCGTATTGAAACAGGTAAGATCAGAGATAGTGCCACTGCGTATTGAAACAGGTCGGCATTGGGTTGAAATGGAGGAACAAAGACTATGTAACTATTGTGACCTAGAAGAAATAGAGAATGAAACTCATTGTATCTTCTATTGCCCTTTCTACCACAATATACACTTGCCCTTATTCCAGAAAGTCCACCAGATATACCCTGGTATTATGTGGCTGAGTGATGAGGAGACAGACCACCAGATACACCCTGGCATTATGTGGCTGAGTGATGAGGAGACAGACCACCAGATACACCCTGGTATTATGTGGTTGAGTGATGAGGAGACAGACCACCAGATATACCCTGGTATTATGTGGTTGAGTGTTGAGGAGACAGACCACCAGATACACCCTGGTATTATGTGGTTGAGTGATGAGGAGACAGACCACCAGATACACCCTGGCATTATGTGGCTGAGTGATGAGGAGACATACCACCAGATATACCCTGGCATTATGTGGCTGAGTGATGAGGAGAGAGACCACCAGATACACCCTGGCATTATGTGGCTGAGTGATGAGGAGACAGACCACCAGATACACCCTGGTATTATGTGGCTGAGTGATGAGGAGACAGACCACCAGATATACCCTGGCATTATGTGGCTGAGTGATGAGGAGACAGACCACCAGATACACCCTGGCATTATGTGGCTGAGTGATGAGGAGACAGACCACCAGATACACCCTGGTATTATGTGGCTGAGTGATGAGGAGACAGACCACCAGATATACCCTGGTATTATGTGGCTGAGTGATGAGGAGACAGACCACCAGATACACCCTGGTATTATGTGGCTGAGTGATGAGGAGACAGACCACCAGATATACCCTGGTATTATGTGGCTGAGTGATGAGGAGACAGACCACCAGATACACCCTGGTATTATGTGGCTGAGTGATGAGGAGACAGACCACCAGATACACCCTGGTATTATGTGGCTGAGTGATGAGGAGACAGACCACCAGATATACCCTGGTATTATGTGGCTGAGTGATGACGAGACAGACCACCAGATACACCCTGGCATTATGTGGCTGAGTGATGAGGAGACAGACCACCAGATACACCCTGGTATTATGTGGCTGAGTGATGAGGAGACAGACCACCAGATATACCCTGGCATTATGTGGCTGAGTGATGAGGAGACAGACCACCAGATATACCCTGGCATTATGTGGCTGAGTGATGACGAGACAGACCACCAGATATACCCTGGCATTATGTGGCTGAGTGATGAGGAGACAGACCACCAGATATACCCTGGCATTATGTGGCTGAGTGATGACGAGACAGACCACCAGATATACCCTGGCATTATGAGGCTGAGTGATGAGGAGACATACCACCAGATATACCCTGGCATTATGTGGCTGAGTGATGAGGAGAGAGACCACCAGATACACCCTGGCATTATGTGGCTGAGTGATGAGGAGACAGACCACCAGATACACCCTGGTATTATGTGGCTGAGTGATGAGGAGACAGACCACCAGATACACCCTGGCATTATGTGGCTGAGTGATGAGGAGACAGACCACCAGATACACCCTGGTATTATGTGGCTGAGTGATGAGGAGAGAGACCACCAGATACACCCTGGTATTATGTGGCTGAGTGATGAGGAGACAGACCACCAGATACACCCTGGTATTATGTGGCTGAGTGATGAGGAGACAGACCACCAGATACACCCTGGTATTATGTGGCTGAGTGATGAGGAGACAGACCACCAGATACACCCTGGTATTATGTGGCTGTGTGATGAGGAGACAGACCACCAGATACACCCTGGTATTATGTGGCTGAGTGATGAGGAGACAGACCACCAGATACACCCTGGTATTATGTGGCTGTGTGATGAGGAGACAGACCACCAGATACACCCTGGTATTATGTGGCTGAGTGATGAGGAGACAGACCACCAGATACACCCTGGCATTATGTGGCTGTGATGAGGAGACAGACCACCAGATACACCCTGGCATTATGTGGCTGAGTGATGAGGAGACAGACCACCAGATACACCCTGGCATTATGTGGCTGAGTGATGAGGAGACAGACCACCAGATATACCCTGGTATTATGTGGCTGAGTGATGAGGAGACAGACCACCAGATACACCCTGGCATTATGAGGCTGAGTGATGAGGAGACATACCACCAGATATACCCTGGCATTATGTGGCTGTGATGAGGAGACAGACCACCAGATACACCCTGGCATTATGTGGCTGAGTGATGAGGAGACAGACCACCAGATATACCCTGGCATTATGTGGCTGTGTGATGAGGAGACAGACCACCAGATATACCCTGGCATTATGTGGCTGAGTGATGAGGAGACAGACCACCAGATATACCCTGGCATTATGTGGCTGAGTGATGAGGAGACAGACCACCTGATATACCCTGGCATTATGTGGCTGAGTGATGAGGAGACAGACCACCAGATATACCCTGGCATTATGTGGCTGAGTGATGACGAGACAGACCACCAGATATACCCTGGTATTATGTGGCTGAGTGATGAGGAGACAGACCACCAGATACACCCTGGCATTATGTGGCTGAGTGATGACGAGACAGACCACCAGATATACCCTGGCATTATGTGGCTGAGTGATGAGGAGACAGACCACCAGATACACCCTGGTATTATGTGGCTGAGTGATGACGAGACAGACCACCAGATATACCCTGGCATTATGTGGCTGAGTGATGAGGAGACAGACCACCAGATATACCCTGGCATTATGTGGCTGAGTGATGACGAGACAGACCACCAGATACACCCTGGCATTATGTGGCTGAGTGATGACGAGACAGACCACCAGATACACCCTGGTATTATGTGGCTGAGTGATGAGGAGACAGACCACCAGATACACCCTGGCATTATGTGGCTGAGTGATGAGGAGACAGACCACCAGATATACCCTGGCATTATGTGGCTGTGATGAGGAGACAGACCACCAGATATACCCTGGTATTATGTGGCTGAGTAATGAGGGGAAATATCGTTTTTTTTGTCCATTGTGTATTTCCGTTTGTGGAATATTTAGATAAAGCCTGGAATAAAAGAAAAAGGGCTGCCCATAATTAAATTGTATAAATATTTATCTTCTTTGTGGTAAATGGCATGTGTGTCTATAGATGGTGTATAGGCTTGTCTCCATTATGAATCTTCTTTGTGGTAAATGGCATGTGTGTCTATAGATGGTGTAGAGGCTTGTCTCCATTATAAAATGTCTTTGTGGCAAATGGCATGTGTGTCTATAGATGGTGTATAGGCTTGTCTCCATTATGAATTTTCTATATGGTAAATGGCATCTGTGTCTATAGATGGTGTATAGGCTTGTCTCCATTATGAATCTTCTTTGTGGTAAATGGCATGTGTGTCTATAGATGGTGTATAGGCTTGTCTCCATTATGAATTTTCTATATGGTAAATGGCATGTGTGTCTATAGATGGTGTAGAGGCTTGTCTCCATTATGAATCTTCTTTGTGGTAAATGGCATGTGTGTCTATAGATGGTGTATAGGCTTGTCTCCATTATGAATCTTCTTTGTGGTAAATGGCATGTGTGTCTATAGATGGTGTATAGGCTTGTCTCCATTATGAATCTTCTTTGTGGTAAATGGCATGTGTGTCTATAGATGGTGTATAGGCTTGTCTCCATTATGAATCTTCTTTGTGGTAAATGGCATGTGTGTCTATAGATGGTGTATAGGCTTGTCTCCATTATGAATCTTCTTTGTGGTAAATGGCATGTGTGTCTATAGATGGTGTATAGGCTTGTCTCCATTATGAATTTTCTATATGGTAAATGGCATGTGTGTCTATAGATGGTGTAGAGGCTTGTCTCCATTATGAATCTTCTTTGTGGTAAATGGCATGTGTGTCTATAGATGGTGCATAGGCTTGTCTCCATTATGAATCTTCTATATGGTAAATGGCATGTGTGTCTATAGATGGTGTAGAGGCTTGTCTCCATTATGAATCTTCTTTGTGGTAAATGGCATGTGTGTCTATAGATGGTGTAGAGGCTTGTCTCCATTATGAATCTTCTTTGTGGTAAATGGCATGTGTGTCTATAGATGGTGTAGAGGCTTGTCTCCATTATGAATTTTCTATATGGTAAATGGCATGTGTGTCTATAGATGGTGTAGAGGCTTGTCTCCATTATGAATCTTCTATATGGTAAATGGCATGTGTGTCTATAGATGGTGTAGAGGCTTGTCTCCATTATGAATCTTCTATATGGTAAATGGCATGTGTGTCTATAGATGGTGTAGAGGCTTGTCTCCATTATGAATCTTCTATATGGTAAATGGCATGTGTGTCTATAGATGGTGTAGAGGCTTGTCTCCATTATGAATCTTCTTTGTGGTAAATGGCATGTGTGTCTATAGATGGTGTAGAGGCTTGTCTCCATTATGAATCTTCTTTGTGGTAAATGGCATGTGTGTCTATAGATGGTGTATAGGCTTGTCTCCATTATGAATCTTCTATATGGTAAATGGCATGTGTGTCTATAGATGGTGTAGAGGCTTGTCTCCATTATGAATCTTCTATATGGTAAATGGCATGTGTGTCTATAGATGGTGTAGAGGCTTGTCTCCATTATGAATCTTCTATATGGTAAATGGCATGTGTGTCTATAGATGGTGTAGAGGCTTGTCTCCATTATGAATCTTCTTTGTGGTAAATGGCATGTGTGTCTATAGATGGTGTAGAGGCTTGTCTCCATTATGAATCTTCTCTTTGTGCCAGACTGGGTTGAAATGCCTTCTGTTTCATTTTTCTGTATTTATTTATTTATCTGTGTGTGTATGTATGTATGTATGTATGTATGTATGTATGTATGTATGTATGTATGTATGTATGTATGTATGTATGTATGTATGTATGTATGTATGTATGTATGTATGTATGTATGTATGTATGTATGTATGTATGTATGTATACAGCGTGTATATACAGCGTGTATGTATGTATATGTATATACAGCGTGTATGTATGTATATGTATATACAGTGTGTATGTATGTATGTATGTATGTATGTATGTATGTATGTATGTATGTATGTATGTATGTATGTATGTATGTATGTATACAGCGTGTATGTATGTATATGTATATACAGTGTGTATGTATGTATGTATGTATGTATGTATGTATGTATGTATGTATGTATGTATGTATGTATGTATGTATGTATGTATACAGCGTGTATGTATGTATATGTATATACAGTGTGTATGTATGTATGTATGTATGTATGTATGTATGTATGTATACAGCGTGTATATACAGCGTGTATGTATGTATATGTATATACAGCGTGTATGTATGTATATGTATATACAGTGTGTATGTATGTATGTATGTATGTATGTATGTATGTATGTATGTATGTATGTATGTATGTATGTATGTATGTATGTATGTATGTATGTATGTATGTATACAGCGTGTATGTATGTATATGTATATACAGTGTGTATGTACGTACAATTGAAATCGGAGGTTTACATACACTGAGGCTGGAGTCATTAAAACTCGTTTTTCAACCACTCCACAAATTTCTTGTCAACAAACTATAGTTTTGGCAAGTTGGTTAGGACATCTACTTTGTGTATGACACAAGTAATTTGTACAATTGTTTACAGACAGATTATTTCACTTAAAATTCACTGTATCACAATTCCAGTGGGTCAGAAGTTTACATACACTAAATTGACTGTGCCTTTAAAACAGGTTGGAAAAATTCCAGAATATAATGTCATTGCTTTAGAAGCTTCTGATAGGCTAATTGACATCATTTGAGTCAATTAGAGGTGTACCTGTGGATGTATTTCAAGGCCTAACTTCAAACTCATTGCCTCTTTGCTTGACATCATTGGAAAATCTAAATAAATCAGTCAAGAACTCAGAAAAGAAATTGTAGACCTCCACAAGTCTGGTTCATCCTTGGGAGCAACTTTATTCTTAAAATAAAGTGATGATCCTAACTGACCTAAAACAGGGAATTTTTACTAAGATTAAATGTCAGGAATTGTGAAAAACTGAGTTTAAATGTATTTGGCTAAGGTGTATGAAAACTTCTGACATCAACTGTATGTATGTATAAAATTTTACTGCTCTAGGGATGTAGTTATTGTTTGGATAACCTTATTTACTATTATGTATTGATTTCTACCTTTAATGTTTTCACTCTTTATGCAATGCTCAATGTAGAGACGCCCGGAAGAAGAATCATCATTTAATTACCATAGTTTGTGTCAATTAATCCCATAAGGAATGGGTTGTCAATTGGTGTATGACACGAAAATAAAATGTTATTCATTCATTATTTTGTGCAGTACATTACAGTAGGTGAGAATGAAGAATAGCACCTTTGAGATCCATCAAGGAAACATAAAACAATAAATGTTAGACAATCGTGCCTAAACGCCCATGAGAAACACACACACACACACACACACACACACACACACACACCCAACCCCCTCCAACCTTCCATTAGATAATCACTATTATATTTCAGCTTTCCCCTCTTCCTTGGTTCGCTGAGTCAATCTGTTGTCTTTTGTTGCGTTTCCTTGCAAATGTTTCAGTCCATGAGTTTACACTGGGCAACCATAATGTTCGCTATTTTTCCAAACACTGTAATTGCTCTAATGAGAAATTAGATCTGATTTTGTTGACCATGCTGGTTGTAGTTCCAGCTTGTTTTAGGGCCCCGGGGGTTATAGTGATGAGTTGCAGCAATAAGCAAGAAATCCAGCACTGTAAAACTAAACACACCATCAATTCTTCCCCGGAAAGTGGTTACGATTTGGGTCACACACAGACACAAACACTCATTCTCATGCATAAACACACACACACACACAGGTACTCGACTGTACTGTGAGAGCATTTCATACGGTGTGTTTATTCACTGTGGTCTAGAAAGCAAATTGTCTTTAGGGAGTGGTTATATTATAATATCCTAATTCATCCACCAAGCAGCCATGTCCCTGTGTGCCCCAAATGGCAGCCTATTCCCTAAATAGTGCACTACATTTGACCAGAACCCTATCTAGGGAAAAGGGTTTCATTTGAGACGCAGACCCTGTGTGCTCCAGATTAAGCAGAAAGCTCTCTTTCCCAGTTCATTTAGGAAAAACATATTTTCATTGTTGTTTTTATGATTAAAATCCTAGATCTAAACTGTACTTACAGTATAATTAAATCAAAATGTGGGTGAAGTTAACGTGAAGTTTATTTTGCCTTTCGTTGCCAAAACCCTTTTCTGTGGACGTAGTTTGACAGGTTACAAAATGAAAAATTAGGCTTAGATTATCTTGTCTATTGAAGTCTGGAAATGGTCCTTCCAGCCACAGTGAGAGATACACTGTGGGTCAGGCTGTTTAGAAGAGGTTGTTCAGCTCAGTGATTTGCCTGTTTAACCTGTCTCCAGACCTGTTATTACTGAGAGGTCTCTGACACTGTCAGAAAACCATGTATTTTCACATTCTTCTAACTTTTAACCCTCCTTAGAGTTGCCAGCTGTAATAGGGGGGGTTAATAGGGGGGGTTGTCTGTAATAGGGGGGTTAATAGGGGGGGTTGTGTGTAATAGGGGGGTTAATAGGGGGGGTTGTCTGTAATAGGGGGGGTTGTCTGTAATAGGGGGGGTTGTCTGTAATAGGGGGGTTGTCTGTAATAGGGGGGGGTTGCCTGTAATAGGGGGGGTTGTCTGTAATAGGGGGGTTGTGTGTAATAGGGGGGTTAATAGGGGGGGTTGTGGTGTAATAGGGGGGTTAATAGGGGGGGTTGTCTGTAATAGGGGGGGTTGTCTGTAATAAGGGGGGTTGTCTGTAATAGGGGGGTTGTCTGTAATAGGGGGGGGTTGCCTGTAATAGGGGGGTTGTCTGTAATAGGGGGGGTTGTCTGTAATAGGGGGGTTGTCTGTAATAGGGGGGGTTGTCTGTAATAGGGGAGGTGTCTGTAATAGGGGGGGTTGTCTGTAATAGGGGGGGTTGTCTGAAATAGGGGGGTTGTCTGTAATAGGGGGGGTTGTCTGTAATAGGGGGGGTTGTCTGTAATAGGGGGGGTAGTCTGTAATAGGGGGGGGCGGTTGTCTGTAATAGGGGGGGTTAATAGGGGGGGTTGTCTGTAATAGGGGGGGGTTGTCTGTAATAGGGGGGGTTGTCTGTAATAGGGGGGTTGTCTGTAATAGGGGGGTTGTCTGTAATAGGGGGGTTGTCTGTAATAGGGGGGTTGTCTGTAATAGGGGGGGTTGTCTGTAATAGGGGGGGTTGTCTGTAATAGGGGGGGTTAATAGGGGGGGTTGTCTGTAATAGGGGGGGGGTTAATAGGGGGGGTTGTCTGTAATAGGGGGGTTGTCTGTAATAGGGGGGGGGTGTCTGTAATAGGGGGGTTGTCTGTAATAGGGGTGGTTGTCTGTAATAGGGTGGGTTAATAGGGGGGTTGTGTGTAATAGGGGGGCAGTCTGTAATAGGGGGGGGGTTGTCTGTAATAGGGAGGGGGGTTGTCTGTAATAGGGGGGGTTGTCTGTGATAGGGGGGTTGTCTGTAATAGGGGGGGTTGTCTGTAATAGGGGGGTTGTCTGTAATAGGGGGGTTGTCTGTAATAGGGGGGTTGTCTGTAATAGGGGGGTTGTCTGTAATAGGGGGGGTTGTCTGTAATAGGGGGGTTGTCTGTAATAGGGGGGTTGTCTGTAATAGGGGGGTTGTCTGTAATAGGGGGGGTTGTCTGTAATAGGGGGGGTTGTCTGTAATAGGGGGGTTGTCTGTAATAGGGGGGGTTGTCTGTAATAGGGGGGGCTGTCTGTAATGGGGGGTTGTCTGTGATAGGGGGGGGTTGTCTGTAATAGGGGGGTTGTCTGTAATAGGGGGGGTTGTCTGTAATGGGGGGGTTGTCTGTAATAGGGGAGTTGTCTGTAATAGGGGGGTTGTCTGTAATAGGGGGGTTGTCTGTAATAGGGGGGTTGTCTGTAATAGGGGGGTTGTCTGTAATAGGGGGGGTTGTCTGTAATAGGGGGGGTTGTCTGTAATAGGGGGGTTAATAGGGGGGGTTGTGTGTATTGGGGGGGTTGTCTGTAATAGGGAGGGGGGTTGTCTGTAATAGGGGGGGGGGGGTTGTCTGTAATAGGGGGGGCTGTCTGTAATGGGGGGGTTGTCTGTAATAGGGGGGTTGTCTGTAATAGGGGGGGTTGTCTGTAATAGGGGGGGTTGTCTGTAATAGGGGGGGTTAATAGGGGGGGGTTGTCTGTAATAGGGGGGTTGTCTGTAATAGGGGGGGTTGTCTGTAATATGGGGGGTTGTCTGTAATAGGGGAGTTGTCTGTAATAGGGGGGTTGTCTGTAATAGGGGGGGTTGTCTGTAATAGGGGGGGTTGTCTGTAATAGGGGGGGGGGTTATCTGTAATAGGGGGGGCTGTCTGTAATGGGGGGGTTGTCTGTAATAGGGGGGTCATCTGTAATAGGGGGGGTTGTCTGTAATAGGGGGGGGTTGTCTGTAATAGGGGGGGTTGTCTGTAATAGGGGGGGTTAATAGGGGGGGTTGTCTGTAATAGGGGGGTTGTCTGTAATAGGGGGGGTTGTCTGTAAAAGGGGGAGTTGTCTGTAATAGGGGAGTTGTCTGTATTGGGGGGTTGTCTGTAATAGGGGGGGTTGTCTGTAATAGGGGGGTTGTCTGTAATAGGGGGGTTTGTCTGTAATAGGGGGGGTTGTCTGTAATAGGGGGGGTTGTCTGTAATAGGGGGGCCCTCTGTAATAGGGGGGTTGTCTTATTGTGACCCGTCCATAGAGGAGGACATCCGTCTTACAGTAACTACAATCTGGTTCTCCTCAAGGATTCTAATCACAGCAACCCTCCATAGCTCAGACACGCTAATGTTTCTATTTAGTAAAAAAACAACTAGCCAGACGACCACAACTAGATAACTACCTAGCAAGAAGATGAAGAAATAATTTAATACACTCTTCATAATCTCGTACTACCAGTGCCAGCCCATAGACAAATGTTTAGCTAGCTAGCTAGCTAATATTAGCATATTCTCTAGCTAGCACAACATAGCTAGCTAGCTAAGGACACTGCAGTAACACAGGCAGCTGTTTCATGGAAAATAATCCATTGTGATTGAATTATAATGTCAATACTAGCTAGTGGTTAGCTAGCTTGGAGGAAGTATTTAGTGTTGTGCATTGCATCTCTGCACATAGCTAGCTACCATCCCATAGCCTACAATGCATATAAAGTGTAATTGTCTCATGATTTTTATCCGTACAGAGAAAATTTACAATTTTTTCCTTTTTCTTGTCACTCCTATTGGCCCTTCCCACGTAGGGGTTTGTGCTCTCTGATTGGTTCAAAGTCAAGTTGTTGGCCACTGTTCTAGCAAGAGAAGGAAAGGGCCTCCCATTGTGATAAGTACCTACAGTATCAGCAGACAAAGGGGCAGTGAGATTCTCGAGTGTTTCATGCTTAAGGGATTTTGTCCTTGCTACTGACACCTCTGGCTAGTTTCTGGGGTGGATTAGACCATGGTTTTTAGTGAAGCAAGTATTGTGGTAGAGAAAATGGCATTACATTTTCTGTACAAAAATATAGACCCTTCCCTTGGTTTCCAGAATAAGAGACTGTAGCCTATTGTGACCTCAGGCTAGCTTCTGGGGTAGATTAGACCAGGGTTTATGCTGAAGCAATTAGGATAAAATATTATCAAGCAGAAAACTGAATTCAAATAGAATTGCATTAAAAGAGGAGACAGAGTAAAGCTGCTAGTCTACGCCCCATGGCCATTCCTTCCCCCTGGTCTCTACGTCTAGGAAACCATGTATTTTGGTTTCCTAATGGCTAGAGCTACACAAGCTTTACTCGGAAAGATGGAACAGACAGAGAGCTGTGTGTGTGTGTGTGTGTGTGTGTGTGTGTGTGTGTGTGTGTGTGTGTGTGTGTGTGTGTGTGTGTGTGTGTGGCAGTGCTAATTGTATGGTATCTAATCAATGGGACTGAGGGTTGTAGTGGTCTGGAGCTCAGGGCTCACACTGACCTTTAGGTGGACGACCAGAGAGATGAACACATTCCCTTAAGGCTGGCCGTCTGTCTATCTGGGGAAGAGGGGACAGTGTCTATCTCCAATCGGACAGACCCCTGCTGGGCTTGGTGTGGCCACTCTGCCCCCTTAACCAGGGATAGGAACCAGAGGAGAGGAAAGAGGAGAGAAGAGATGAGAGGAGATGACTAATGGGTGGAATCTAAGGATGTCAACATATCAATGAACACATGCTTTTCTTGTGCTGTGATATCAACCGCTCTTCTCACTCAACTGCCTTTCTAACTAATTGCCTCTTCTCATCAACTCATTAAACTATACACACACACACACACACACACACACACACACACACACACACACACACACACACACACACACACACACACACACACACACACACACACACACACACACACACACACACACACACACACACACACACACAGAGAGAACACACACTTCACAGTAGGAAATCGCTTGGATGAAAGAGAGGCCTTTAATTGATTTGCATGTGTTTAAATGAGGCTGGGGCTGCATAGTGGTGTAAACACATTGATTCACACACACACACACACACACACACACACACACACACACACGCACACACACACACACACACACACACGCACACACACGTAAGTGCCTCCAGTGTGTCTGGACTGTGCTCTGTAATCAGTTGAGCATTAGTGTTGTGGTGTCAGCCCCTCGCTCCCACCTGCATCATTAGGCCTTCATGATTCTCTCTCTCGCTTGTGTGTGTCTCGCTCTCGCTCTCGTGTGTGTGTGTGTGTGTGTGTGTGTGTGTGTGTGTGTGTGTGTGTGTGTGTGTGTGTGTGTGTGTGTGTGTGTGTGTGTGTGCAGTTTATTTCACCTTTATTTAACCAGGTTGGCAAGTTCTCATTTACAACTGCAACCTGGCCAAGATAAAGTAAAGCAGTGCAACACAAACACAGAGTTACACATGGGATAAACAAACATACAGTCAATAACACAATAGAAAAATCTATATACAGTGTGTGCAAATGTAGTAAGATTAGGGAGGTAAGGCAATAAAAAGGCCTTAGTGGCGAAAGTCACACATCATTTCTAGATTTTCCATATTATGCGTTTGTTTGAATAGCGTCCTTGATCTCTACAGGACAGAGACACTTTGTTTTGGATGACAGATGATATTTATTATTATTATTATTATTATTATGTACTGGGGCAAGGCCTACAGGTACAATGCCAAAAGCATGTGGACACCCCTTCCAATTAGTGGATTCGTTGATGACAGGTGTATAAAATTGAGCAAACGGCCATGCAATCTCCATAGAGAAACATTGGCCCGTACTAAAGAGTTCAGTGACTTTCAACGTGGCACGGTCATAGGATGCCACCTTTCCAACACGTCAGTTTGTTGGTGTAAATCTCGCCGCCATTGGACTCTGGAGCAGTGGAAACACGTTCTCTGGAGTGATAAATCACGCTTCACCATCTGGCAGGCCGACATACAAATCTGGGTTTGGCGGATGCCAGGAGAACGTTAACTGCCCCAATGCATAGTGCTGTTTGGGGCTGTTTTTCATGGTGAAGTGAACTTCCAGTGAAGGGAAATCTTAATGCTACAGCATACAATGACATTCTAGATGATTCTGTGCTTCCAACTTTGTAGCAACAGTTTGGGGAAGGCCCTTTCCTGTTCCAGCATGACAATGCCCCGTGCACAAGGTGAGGTCCATACAGAAATCGTTTGTCGAGATCGTTGTGGAAGAACTTGACTGGCCTGCAAAGAGCCCTGACCTCAACCCCATCGAACCCTTTTGGGATGAATTGGTTCGACGACTGCGAGCCAGGCGTAATCGCCCAACATTAGTTGCCGACCTAACTAATACTCTTGTGGCTGAATGGGAGCAAGTCCCAGCAGCAATGTTCCAACACCTAGTGGAAAGCCTTCCCAGAAGAGTGGAGGCTGTTATAGCAGCAAAGGGGGGACCAACTCCATAATAATGTCCATGATTTTGGAATGAGATGTTCGATGAGCATGTGTACACATACTTTTGGACATGTAGTGTATATCTGAGCTTCAAATAGTCCCACACACCGACACACTCCCTAGCCTGACATCTCTGCTCAGTCTGTGAGACGATAGACTGAGGTTATTGTGAGCGGGCGCCACACACCTCAGGAAGGTAGTAATTTACCTTCATTACTCTTAAATCCTGCTTAAAGGAGCCGGATTCCACACGCCTAATTACAAGGTGTTAATAACAACTATGTAATGACAGTCATTTACTAACCTGCCTGCCTCCAACCATCAGCCCTCTCCAAATGCCTCGCTCTCACAGTGGAGTGAGTACGCTGAGATGAGGTTTGAAGTAGAAAAACAAACGGGCTGGGTCCCAAATAGCATCCTATTCCCTATATAGTGCACTACTTTTGACCAAAGCCCTATTGGCCTTGAGCAAAAGCAGTGCACTGCATAGGGAATAGGGTGCCATTTGGGACCCTGGCTGACTGACATAATTCTTATTGATTACCATTGTGATTAACTACCAAAGTGGTATTTGAGGTCATAGCGAGTTTCAACATGAGTAGAGAGACTCAGGGCTCCATGGTGCCAGAGATGTGGTAACACAACAGTTAAGTTGTCTCTCTGATCCGCTTTCATCTTTCTGCCACCAACCGACGCCCAGAGACAAGTTGTGATGACACATAGGCCTACACACACACACACACACAGAGGCACGCACGCACGCGCGCGCACACACACACACACACACACGCACACACACACACACACACAAAATCAAGCTAATAGCCGAGAGGGAGATACAGTAGAAGGCCTCTAAGATACCACTAGAATCAGCCCCCCTATCAGCAGCACTGGACTAGTCTGCACTGGGATAACCTTGGCAAAAACACTCCCATGATTGTCTCCCACAATGAAACTGGGGAGGGGACTGTGGCTCTGTCTCTGTCCGTACGTTCATCACATGTGATATCTCAGACAGCACTAGCCCAATTTGGACGAAACTTGGATAAATGATGCATCTTTCCATAGAGATCTGGCATTTACAAGAGTACACTGATTGGCCCCAAGGCGGGAGTTTAGTAATAAACAGAAATGTGTTAGTCACACGCCATATCTCAATTGGCCCAACAGGGCACTGCAGCATTTGTGGGGGATGACATGTTTACTGGTGCCTTGTTTCTATTGATGAGTAGACGGGAGGGTTGTTTGGGAACAAAACTGACGCATGCACAACTTTGGGGCAAAACAGATGGTTGGCTTAGAGTGAAATGGAATGTTGACAACATGTAAACTATATTTCTTCTCCAAATGTTTATTGAAAACATAAATAGATTTGCAAAATGAGCATTTGTTGTTTCTCAAAAATATTGTTACACTTGTTGGTTAGCCTGCTAGTGAATTTGACCTGTATTAGCAAACGTGACAAGCGTCAAAACAAGACATGGTATCAATAACAAGCTGAAACGAGTCATCACGATTCCCCACGTGACAGCTTCTTGTCATTGTTGCTAGCTATCTGACCGTTCAGAATCATAACAACACAAGGCCTTCAGCCCCATGGATGCATGTGCATCAATTTCATGATGTTGTCAGCCAACCTGCAGTCTATGTACTGCACTGATAGAGTATTTTATTAAATGTAATATTTTTTATCGTATTAGATTAATGCCCATCATTTGTTGAATGCAGAATATTTTTCAAAATATTAATTCTTAAAATATAAATTATATATTTTTATTCTGGGAAAACGGGGGTAAAGCAGGCTTAATCTACATATTTTTGGAATAGCCTTCTTTGAGGGAGCAACAATTGAAAAATAGTTCTCATCAATTTTCCATCCACCTCCTCCACCTCCCTCTCCTTCTCATTCTCACGCAATTAGCTGTAAATTAGGCTCGTATTTACTCGACCTCGTGTTTACCCTGAGTGTAGTCTGTCTCGAGGGTGTCTTTAACCTCAAGACCCAGGACCACACCCAAATCCCCGAAACTCACAGGCCAATCACAGGTCTCCTTCCTCTTCTATAGTTTTGTCAGGGTTTGAATTGGTTGAAAGTCCCAGTGCTATAAACAAGTGTTCTCATGAGTTTAGACACAGACTTCAGAAGTTGAGAAGTTGTTGTCCTCTCCGCGGATAACAGTTGAGATGCGCATATTATTATTACCTTTAGGACAAATTGAATGTGTTCGTCAACATCTTATTTTGACATAATAAGAAGCATGGATTCTCGAGTAGATTCGACAGATGGATTTTCAACCTATGAGGGCACTCCTCGACCACCGACGCAGCTAAAGGAGCACAAAAGATCCGAATCACCTTTACCTTTCAGTGTGGATGCGATCATGTTGGATAGAATAACTCCTGGCGACCGAGGGAGACGCCACAGCGGTACGATAATCTCTCCCCTGGGGAATTACTCTATATCGGTGTCCAGAGAGGCGTCTAGTACAGAAGACTTTCCTGACAACTTTGACCCGTCTTCTTCGACAGTTAAATCAGAGACTTCGGAACCAGGGGACTTTGCGTCCAATTTGGCTCCAGTGCTCAGTAAGTGCTCAACGTTATTATGTAGAAGGGTTAGTGAAAAGCCTATGGCCTGGTAACTTTTTGTCCCATGCTGGTCAATTGGGAAATATCCATTATGTATGTTTACTAATGTATTTTAGAAGTTGTAGCCTATGTGGAAAAAATATAACTTTCTGAGTTAGAATACTATAAAACTATTGTACACTGTCTACAGATCAATATCAGTTCTTTATAACCATTCAAAACACTGCATATCATCAGGGGAGAAGGCTAAATGTATGTATTTGTGTATATACACTGAGTATACCAAACATTAGGAACACCTTCCTAATATTGAGTTCCACCCCCCCCCCTTTGTGCCCTCAGAACAGCCTCAATTCATCAGTCCACACACTCTACAAGGTGTCCAAAGCATTCCACAGGGATGTTGACTCCAATGACACTGTTGTGTCAAGTTGACTGGATGTTTTTTGGGTGGTGGATCATTCTTGATACATACAGGAATCTGCTGAGTGTGAAAATCCCAGCAGCTTTGCAGTTCTTGACACAATCCGGTGCACCCGGCACCTACTACCATACCCTTCAAAGGCTCTTAAATCTCTTGTCTTGCCCATTCACACTCTGAATAGCACACATACACAATCCATGTCTCAATTGTCTCAAGGCTTAAACATCCTTCTTTAACCTGCCTCCTCCCCTTCAGCTACACTGATTGAAGTTGATTTAACAAGTGACATCAATAAGGGGTGATAGCTTTCAGCTGGATTCACCTGGTCAGTCTACAGTATTTCATGGAAAGAGCAGGTGTTCTTAATGTTTTGTACAGTGTATTATGATTCATGTTCTCTTTCTGTCTATTAGTGACATATTTAGGCTAATGGATGTTGACAAATACCACAAACACTCATTATGCCTTTAATGATACATCTTTCCCTCCCTCCCTCCCTCCCTCCAGACCAGCTCAGTCCCTCCTTAAGGAAACACAAGACTAACAGGAAGCCCCGGACCCCCTTCACCACCTCCCAGCTCCTGTCCCTGGAGAGGAAGTTCCATCAGAAACAGTACCTGTCCATTGCAGAGCGGGCTGAGTTCTCCTCCTCCCTGTCTCTCTCAGAGACCCAGGTAAAGATCTGGTTCCAGAATCGACGGGCTAAAGCCAAGAGACTGCAGGAGGCAGAGGCGGAGAAACTCAAGATGTCCGCCGCAGGTGTTGGATCCAAGCCGGGGTTCTATCACCCGGGGTTCTCCTCGCTGCCGTTTCCCCTCTGTGTCAGTCTGGGTGGTCTGGGTGGGTGGGTCTCAGGGATGTACGGAGGACAGGGGTTCCCCTTCAGACGCACCCCTCTGTTAAAAACAGAACCACATCTGGGGGTGTACACCTCACCTATGGGGTACGGACTGTTCCACCTGTCCTGAAAGGTTTGTGTGTGTGTGTGTGTGTGTGTGCATGCCTATGCGATGAACCTCACAACAAGATTTCAAATTATACCCTAACTCTCAGGGATGCCTTGAATATATTGTGCTGGACCAACTTTGATATATTCAACAGATGTGGAAGTGTGCATAGTTATAAGGTAGCTTGTGTTCCCTGGTTTGTTACGGAAGAGCCTAGCGCATCAGAACACCCCATAGTTCCACCACCCATAGCACAAGCTCCATTGCAGTGTCATTGTTCATTTATTCTATAGCCCTGACCTCCTGACCTGTGCTGTATTTGCCAAAGTTTGTTGGATCGTTTCGTCGGATACTGATCCACCGTGTGTCTGATCACTCCCAAAATACTAGATTAGCTCTATAATAACATATTTATTAAATAAATGTAATATAATATATATTTTATGAAATGTATCTACAAGTGTAAATATTTTGTGATCTGATGTTGAAAATAAAATGTTATTTGCTGTTCTTGTCTTGATATGCGAGTTTACCTTCAACATCTCTTCTATTTTCAATTCATTTTATTATGCTTCTACAATGTCTGGTAAATACAAAGAACAAATTGCTTAAATTCTCCACAATTTCATATGGAAGTGGATTGTTTAATCACGTATCGATCTGATTGTTTGATAGGATCTTTACCTTTGTACCTGGAGCTTTAAAACATGTGTCGTACAGGCTAATTCACCTCATTTAGGGGGGAAACAGTTCTAATACTTTTTTAGAGTGAGTAAGATTCAAGTCCTGTTATACCCGGTTCTAACATCTAACGTTTTTATCTTGTCCACATTCTGATTGTGCCCACATTTTCAGACAGGTGTAGATGATTGAAAGACCACATTTTGATCTGATTTTCCTGACCACCTACGAAGGTAGTCAGGCACGCAAAGGTAGACAGATCTGGACAGTGAAACCATTTAAATTATCATTCTCCTGCCCTTTTAAAACCATTGACTGGTGGAAACATTGACTTATGGCATCAATGTGTCTTAAAATAAATAAACATTCTTTTGAAAGAATAGCTGTCAAATATTTTGCATACAGGAAGTGACCAGGAAATCTGGTCACAATGCGGACACAGTGGACGAATAAGAAAAACATTTTAATGCCATGTGTAGATCAGGACAAAGGACACATGTTAGAGCCAGGTATAAAGGAGGTTTTAGCATTAGGGGGTGAGGGAGGTTTAACCAGGTAGGTCAGTTAATAGCTAGGTGTATTTAACCAGTTAGGTTAGTTAATAGCTAGGTGTATTTAACCAGTAGGTCAGCTCATAGCTAGGTGTATTTAACCAGTAGGTCAGTTAATAGCTAGATGTATTTAACCAGTTAGGTCAGCTAATAGCTAGATGTATTTAACCAGTTAGGTCAGTTAATAGCTAGATGTATTTAACCAGTTAGGTCAGTTAATAGCTAGATGTATTTAACCAGTAGGTCAGCTAATAGCTAGGTGTATTTAACCAGTAGGTCAGTTAATAGCTAGATGTATTTAACCAGTTAGGTCAGCTAATAGCTAGGTGTATTTAACCAGTAGGTCAGTTAATAGCTAGATGTATTTAACCAGTAGGTCAGCTAATAGCTAGATGTATTTAACCAGTTAATAGCTAGATGTATTTAACCAGTTAGGTCAGCTAATAGCTAGGTGTATTTAACCAGTAGGTCAGCTAATAGCTAGATGTATTTAACCAGTAGGTCAGTTAATAGCTAGATGTATTTAACCAGTTAGGTCAGCTAATAGCTAGATGTATTTAACCAGTAGGTCAGCTAATAGCTAGATGTATTTAACCAGTTAGGTCAGCTAATAGCTAGATGTATTTAACCAGTAGGTCAGCTAATAGCTAGATGTATTTAACCAGTAGGTCAGCTAATAGCTAGATGTATTTAACCAGTTAGGTCAGTTAATAGCTAGATGTATTTAACCAGTTAGGTCAGTTAATAGCTAGATGTATTTAACCAGTTAGGTCAGCTAATAGCTAGGTGTATTTAACCAGTTAGGTCAGCTAATAGCTAGATGTATTTAACCAGTTAGGTCAGTTAATAGCTAGATGTATTTAACCAGTTAGGTCAGCTAATAGCTAGATGTATTTAACCAGTTGGGTCAGCTAATAGCTAGGTGTATTTAACCAGTTAGGTCAGTTAATAGCTAGATGTATTTAACCAGTTAGGTCAGCTAATAGCTAGATGTATTTAACCAGTTAGGTCAGCTAATAGCTAGATGTATTTAACCAGTTAGGTCAGTTAATAGCTAGATGTATTTAACCAGTTAGGTCAGTTAATAGCTAGATGTATTTAACCAGTTAGGTCAGCTAATAGCTAGATGTATTTAACCAGTTAGGTCAGTTAATAGCTAGATGTATTTAACCAGTAGGTCAGCTAATAGCTAGATGTATTTAACCAGTAGGTCAGCTAATAGCTAGATGTATTTAACCAGTAGGTCAGCTAATAGCTAGATGTATTTAACCAGTTAGGTCAGCTAATAGCTAGATGTATTTAACCAGTTAGGTCAGTTAATAGCTAGATGTATTTAACCAGTTAGGTCAGCTAATAGCTAGATGTATTTAACCAGTTAGGTCAGTTATTAGCTAGATGTATTTAACCAGTTAGGTCAGTTAATAGCTAGATGTATTTAACCAGTTAGGTCAGCTAATAGCTAGATGTATTTAACCAGTTAGGTCAGTTAATAGCTAGATGTATTTAACCAGTTAGGTCAGCTAATAGCTAGATGTATTTAACCAGTTAGGTCAGTTAATAGCTAGATGTATTTAACCAGTTAGGTCAGCTAATAGCTAGATGTATTTAACCAGTAGGTCAGCTAATAGCTAGGTGTATTTAACCAGTTAGGTCAGCTAATAGCTAGATGTATTTAACCAGTTAGGTCAGCTAATAGCTAGATGTATTTAACCAGTTAGGTCAGCTAATAGCTAGATGTATTTAACCAGTTAGGTCAGCTAATAGCTAGATGTATTTAACCAGTAGGTCAGCTAATAGCTAGATGTATTTAACCAGTAGGTCAGCTAATAGCTAGATGTATTTAACCAGTTAGGTCAGCTAATAGCTAGATGTATTTAACCAGTTAGGTCAGCTAATAGCTAGATGTATTTAACCAGTTAGGTCAGTTAATAGCTAGATGTATTTAACCAGTTAGGTCAGTTAATAGCTAGATGTATTTAACCAGTTAGGTCAGCTAATAGCTAGATGTATTTAACCAGTTAGGTCAGCTAATAGCTAGATGTATTTAACCAGTAGGTCAGTTAATAGCTAGATGTATTTAACCAGTTAGGTCAGCTAATAGCTAGATGTATTTAACCAGTAGGTCAGCTAATAGCTAGATGTATTTAACCAGTTAGGTCAGCTAATAGCTAGGTGTATTTAACCAGTTAATAGCTAGATGTATTTAACCAGTTAGGTCAGCTAATAGCTAGGTGTATTTAACCAGTTAGGTCAGCTAATAGCTAGATGTATTTAACCAGTAGGTCAGCTAATAGCTAGATGTATTTAACCAGTTAGGTCAGCTAATAGCTAGATGTATTTAACCAGTTAGGTCAGCTAATAGCTAGGTGTATTTAACCAGTTAGGTCAGCTAATAGCTAGATGTATTTAACCAGTTAGGTCAGCTAATAGCTAGATGTATTTAACCAGTTAGGTCAGCTAATAGCTAGATGTATTTAACCAGTTAGGTCAGCTAATAGCTAGGTGTATTTAACCAGTTAGGTCAGCTAATAGCTAGGTGTATTATTACTGTAATAATGTTTGGGAACTTTGAAGTCGGCCCCTCCCCCTCTGAGGCTTTCCCTCAAGCTGGCGGTCTTAGAACAAATGAACCGATGTCATTTCATAAGAAACCATAACACATTAGACCAATCATCTATGGTATTTAACGCCAAATTATTTTTAAACGCCTAATTATTCAAGTCTTTACACTGAAGAATGTGTAGCTAAATGCTGAGGGTCTTACTGAACCGCCCTGGGTTGTATTCCTTAGGGAAACCCGTAGTGAAACACTTTGCAACAGAAAATAAAAACAAACTTTGCTTATTGGAAAAGTTCAGGTAGTCCCTCCCTGTTTCAGTCTACTTCTATCTGTTGCTTAGTGAATACAATCCAGGGTATTGCTAAAGCAGTGTGAATGTCTTTGGAAGCCTGGTGCCAGATCTGTGTGTACCTTAACTGCAGCCTGACTAGAGGAGTTGATTAAAGTAAAAACAGATCTGGGGTCAGGTTGTGTGTTTGAGTCTGTGTGTGGTGACCCCACACATCTGGGTGGCCAGATAAAGTGGTGCATTTATCTTGGGACTCATATTTACATCGCTTAATTGACTTTAAACACATTGAAAATTGTACCTTTTTCTGCAAATAATACATCTCATTGAGTTGATTGTTGGCATGTGTTCCTCGCAACACAGAGACTCAGCTCTATGCATTGAGTTTGGCTGTATCCATCCACAACATGTAGAGCTTTGATAAACACACCTTCTCTCTCTTCTTGAACTCTGTAACTGTGCTAAATTCCGAGCTCTATTTCAACCCAGCACATTCCTAATTGTGCTTAACCTCTGATTCGGACTTCAATGCTGTGTGAAATTACGTGTGTCTTTAGTGATAAGGAGTTGAGGGATATTATATGAGTGGGTTGATTCTCCCTTCCTCACTTATCAATCTACTCACACACACACACACACACACACACACACACACACACACACACACACACACACACACACACACACACACACACACACACACACACACACACACACACACACACACACACACACACAGAGAGAGCTGGCTCCACTGTATGGTACACTTACTGTCTGATATAACTGGTATATATAGTGAAATTATGTTTCGTTTGAAAATGATTGGCTGTATTTGACTAAATAAATTAAAATATACATTTTGTGTCCTGCAGTTTTACCAACGTCCGCCAGATGTAGCAATTTCCTACTTTTGTAGTCAGTTATGGCACAGTTAGTCATCAGCTTGGCTTTCTTTATGTATTGCTGTGCCAGCTCATCTCCCTTGGGTTAGTGTTAGGGTTAGGGTTAGTGTTAGGGTTAGTGTTAGGGTTAGGGTTACTGTTAGGGTTAGGGTTACTGTTAGGGTTAGGGTTACTGTTAGGGTTAGTGTTAGGGTTAGGGTTAGTGTTAGGGTTAGGGTTAGGGTTACTGTTAGGGTTAGGGTTACTGTTAGGGTTAGGGTTACTGTTAGTGTTAGGGTTAGGGTTACTGTTAGGGTTACTGTTAGGGTTAGGGTTAGTGTTAGGGTTAGGCTAGAGAGAATGAACAGTATATATGATCTGAATACATAAACATTCAAAACGCTTAACTGTGATGTGGTTAGGTAGATCCCAGGTGACAGGTGGAACCATGACAACGAGTTGAAGACTAACAGATCATAGTATAAACTTGAACAAGTAAAAGGAAGTCAAATCCTTCATGATAATCCCAGTTTTATATTACTGCATATCTGAACAATGAACTGCAGTCGATCACGTTGTTTCCCTCTAAGGTGCAAGGCAGGACTGTGATGTTGTCCACCACCAGTCAATTGAGGTAATAACGTGAATGAATGTCATTTTGTTTGTATTTTCCAATGCAATATAGAGACTGTTGCACATTCACAGCCTGGTAGAAGCAGACTGATCACTGCATTCACCACAAAGCAAGCAATTGAAAGCACCTGAACTCAGACTCTTCTAGCTGTGAAAATACCCCAGTCTGAATTCATCCCTACCCTCCTCTCCGAATCTGTGTGATTGATGTGCGGCTCAGTGTGAAGTCAGGAGCCAAACGGAGAGATTCCATTGAATAAAATAAAATAATTACACATATTTTAAGTTCAGTGTACACAAGGGAGCTCGGTATAGTTGCATGATGAAATGGGACATAAAAGGAAATGCAGAAGAGGCAGAGGCATGCCCTAAGGAAATGAAGAAGAGGCATGCCCTAAGGAAATGAAGAAGAGGCAGAGGCATGCCCTAAGGAAATGAAGAAGAGGCAGAGGCATGCCCTAAGGAAATGAAGAAGAGGCATGCCCTAAGGAAATGAAGAAGAGGCAGAGGCATGCCCTAAGGAAATGAAGAAGAGGCAGAGGCATGCCCTAAGGAAATGAAGAAGAGGCAGAGGCATGCCCTAAGGAAATGAAGAAGAGGCCAGAGGCATGCCCTAAGGAAATGAAGAAGAGTCAGAGGCATGCCCTAAGGAAATGAAGAAGAGGCATGCCCTAAGGAAATGAAGAAGAGGCAGAGGCATGCCCTAAGGAAATGAAGAAGAGGCATGTCCTAAGGAAATGAAGAAGAGGCAGAGGCATGCCCTAAGGAAATGAAGAAGAGGCAGAGGCATGCCCTAAGGAAATGAAGAAGAGGCATGCCCTAAGGAAATGAAGAAGAGGCAGAGGCATGCCCTAAGGAAATGAAGAAGAGGCATGCCCTAAGGAATGCAGAAGAGGCAGAGGCATGCCCTAAGGAAATGAAGAAGAGGCATGCCCTAAGGAAATGAAGAAGAGGCAGAGGCATGCCCTAAGGAAATGAAGAAGAGGCAGAGGCATGCCCTAAGGAAATGAAGAAGAGGCATGCCCTAAGGAAATGAAGAAGAGGCAGAGGCATGCCCTAAGGAAATGAAGAAGAGGCATGCCCTAAGGAAATGAAGAAGAGGCAGAGGCATGCCCTAAGGAAATGAAGAAGAGGCAGAGGCATGCCCTAAGGAAATGAAGAAGAGGCATGCCCTAAGGAAATGAAGAAGAGGCAGAGGCATGCCCTAAGGAAATGAAGAAGAGGCAGAGGCATGCCCTAAGGAAATGAAGAAGAGGCAGAGGCATGCCCTAAGGAAATGAAGAAGAGGCAGAGGCATGCCCTAAGGAAATGAAGAAGAGGCAGAGGCATGCCCCTAAGGAAATGAAGAAGAGGCAGAGGCATGCCCTAAGGAAATGAAGAAGAGGCAGAGGCATGCCCTAAGGAAATGAAGAAGAGGCAGAGGCATGCCCTAAGGAAATGAAGAAGAGGCAGAGGCATGCCCTAAGGAAATGAAGAAGAGGCAGAGGCATGCCCTAAGGGAAATGCAGAAGAGGCAGGCAGAGGCATGCCCCTAAGGAATGAAGAAGAGGCATGCCTAAGGAAATGAAGAAGAGGCAGAGGCATGCCCTAAGGAAATGAAGAAGAGGCAGAGGCATGCCCTAAGGAAATGCAGAAGAGGCAGAGGCATGCCCTAAGGAAATGAAGAAGAGGCATGCCCTAAGGAAATGAAGAAGAGGCAGAGGCACGCCCTAAGGAAATGAAGAAGAGGCAGAGGCATGCCCTAAGGAAATGAAGAAGAGGCAGAGGCACGCCCTAAGGAAATGAAGAAGAGGCATGCCCTAAGGGAATGAAGAAGAGGCAGAGGCATGCCCTAAGGAAATGAAGAAGAGGCAGAGGCATGCCCTAAGGAAATGAAGAAGAGGCAGAGGCATGCCCTAAGGAAATGAAGAAGAGGCAGAGGCACGCCCTAAGGAAATGAAGAAGAGGCATGCCCTAAGGGAATGAAGAAGAGGCAGAGGCATGCCCTAAGGAAATGAAGAAGAGGCAGAGGCATGCCCTAAGGAAATGAAGAAGAGGCAGAGGCACGCCCTAAGGAAATGAAGAAGAGGCAGAGGCACGCCCTAAGGAAATGAAGAAGAGGCATGCCCTAAGGGAATGAAGAAGAGGCAGAGGCATGCCCTAAGGAAATGAAGAAGAGGCAGAGGCATGCCCTAAGGAAATGAAGAAGAGGCAGAGGCATGCCCTAAGGAAATGAAGAAGAGGCAGAGGCATGCCCTAAGGAAATGAAGAAGAGGCAGAGGCACGCCCTAAGGAAATGAAGAAGAGGCAGAGGCATGCCCTAAGGAAATGAAGAAGAGGCATGCCCTAAGGAAATGAAGAAGAGGCATGCCCTAAGGGAATGAAGAAGAGGCAGAGGCATGCCCTAAGGAAATGAAGAAGAGGCAGAGGCATGCCCTAAGGAAATGAAGAAGAGGCAGAGGCATGCCCTAAGGAAATGAAGAAGATGCAGAGGCACGCCCTAAGGAAATGAAGAAGAGGCAGAGGCACGCCCTAAGGAAATGAAGAAGAGGCATGCCCTAAGGGAATGAAGAAGAGGCAGAGGCATGCCCTAAGGAGATGAAGAAGAGGCAGAGGCATGCCCTAAGGAAATGAAGAAGAGGCAGAGGCACGCCCTAAGGAAATGAAGAAGAGGCAGAGGCATGCCCTAAGGAAATGAAGAAGAGGCAGAGGCATGCCCTAAGGAAATGAAGAAGAGGCATGCCCTAAGGGAATGAAGAAGAGGCATGCCCTAAGGAAATGAAGAAGAGGCAGAGGCATGCCCTAAGGAAATGAAGAAGAGGCAGAGGCATGCCCTAAGGAAATGAAGAAGAGGCAGAGGCATGCCCTAAGGAAATGAAGAAGAGGCAGAGGCATGCCCTAAGGAAATGAAGAAGAGGCAGAGGCATGCCCTAAGGGAATGAAGAAGAGGCAGAGGCATGCCCTAAGGAAATGAAGAAGAGGCATGCCCTAAGGAAATGAAGAAGAGGCATGCCCTAAGGAAATGAAGAAGAGGCATGCCCTAAGGAAATGAAGAAGAGGCATGCCCTAAGGGAATGAAGAAGAGGCAGAGGCATGCCCTAAGGAAATGAAGAAGAGGCAGAGGCATGCCCTAAGGAAATGAAGAAGAGGCAGAGGCATGCCCTAAGGAAATGAAGAAGAGGCAGAGGCATGCCCTAAGGGAATGAAGAAGAGGCAGAGGCATGCCCTAAGGAAATGAAGAAGAGGCATGCCCTAAGGAAATGAAGAAGAGGCATGCCCTAAGGAAATGAAGAAGAGGCATGCCCTAAGGAAATGAAGAAGAGGCATGCCCTAAGGGAATGAAGAAGAGGCAGAGGCATGCCCTAAGGAAATGAAGAAGAGGCAGAGGCATGCCCTAAGGAAATGAAGAAGAGGCAGAGGCACGCCCTAAGGGCGCACAGGGGCACATGCCCCTTCAGATTTGTCCTGCTTAATATATATATATATATATAATATATATATGTTGTTGTTTCTCTGTAATGCTACTAGCCACTGCTAGCTACTAGCTCTGTAATGCTACTAGCCACTGCTAGCTACTAGCTCTGTAATGCTACTAGACATATTTGTCCTGCTTAATATATATATATATTATATTAATACATGTTGTTTCTCTGTAGTGCTATTAGCCACTTATAGCTATTTTATAAGGCTGGCTTTAGCTAGCCCAGATAGGTTCCCCATCTCCCAATCTCATAACTAGTTACCAAGAAGACATATCAAGTTTGAGTAGATTGTCTAACTATCTTAGCTGGCATTCCTGCTGGCAAGATTGGTAGACTTTAGAAAAGCAAGCAATAACTAAATGTACTGAATAAGACCATGTTTTACCCAGATTTTAGCAGAGAAGTATATTTAGTTTCTTTAAAAAAAACACCAGTCAAAAGGATACATAGAACTAAGCATCCCCCAGCTATCCTGACCTCCTGACCACCCCCCAGCTATCCTCACCTCCTGACCACCCCCCAGCTATCCCCACCTCCGGACCACCCCAGCTATCCTCACCTCAGGAACATCCCAGCTATCCCCACCTCCGGACCACCCCAGCTATCCCCACCTCCGGACCACCCCAGCTATCCCCATCTCTGGACCACCCCAGCTATCCCCACCTCCGGACCACCCCAGCTATCCCCACGTAGAGGTATTGGAGAAGTGAAGAAAGAGTCTGTGTTCTTTTAAGTGCTGTCATTAGGGTAGACACTTTGATCTGTTTCTTCAAAGCTGCTACAGTGAACAGGTGTGTGTGTGTGTGTGTGTGTGTGTGTGTGTGTGTGTGTGTGTGTGTGTGTGTGTGTGTGTGTGTGTGTGTGTGTGTGTGTGTGTGTGTGTGTATGTATGTGTGCGTGCGCGTGTGAGTGTTTGAACAGGTGTGTTTCATTGAACAATCAGTGCTTTATTCTTTATCCTGGCAGCTAGAGATTTGGGTTCTGATACCAGTCATGTCTCCGGGTGTATTATCTTGTGTGTGTGTGTGTGTGTGGGGGGGGGGGGGGGGGGGGGGGGATTTGGGTACATGCTGTATCTCCAGGTGTATTATACCTCCCTCTGTGTTCCATCTGGAGTAAAGAAGTACATCTCTACTCCAAACAGCCTGCAGTATGTCCAGCCAGGTCACCTGTGGTACAAGTCAGTATCAGGCGTCCATCCCTGTCTGAGGACGTTGGGAGATGATGTTACCTTCAAGTAGGTTTCGGTTTGTCTGTGGCGGGAGGGACGGGGATGGCGGATGGAAGTAAGCATCTACCTCTGATTCCAAATGTTGTAAGTTTGAACCCAGTGATAGAAAGTTGTTTTGTGATTTTTGTTTTAAGCCCAAACCTTAACATGAACCATTTGGGAGAAAAATGCCATAAACTTAAACACTTCACAACGTTGAAATTTGAAGTTTGAGAAACACGGATGAACGTTTAATTCTGACGTGAGACTGTGAGATCTAGTTGGTGTGTGGGGGCTGATCGTATCTCCACTGGGTTTTGGGACTCTTTGTGAGAGATTATGAAACACAGTGAGTAAGATAAAGGGGGGGTGTAGAGAGAGGGTGTGAAAGAGAGAGAATATTATGAAACCCATACTATCAGATCCAGAGCGGTCTGATTAGGGAGTTGGAAGTTGACTCAACGGACCCCTTGCAGAGAAAGAGCCTGATTTGAACTAATTACACAGCTGCTCAGAGCGAGAGAGAAAAAGAGCTACTCTCCTCATACTCCTAGCATCCCTCT
The DNA here is from genome assembly GCF_002021735.2 of Oncorhynchus kisutch. Classification (NCBI taxonomy): domain Eukaryota; kingdom Metazoa; phylum Chordata; class Actinopteri; order Salmoniformes; family Salmonidae; genus Oncorhynchus; species Oncorhynchus kisutch. The sequence continues at coordinate 13,556,255 of NC_034188.2, read as the reverse complement.
GGCTATTTCTGTCTGAGAATGTTAAGTCTCTGTTCCTTCTCTGGCCGGGTCATCCAGAGAATACTGGTGTTTCTCTGTGACGTCACCGATGGAACTATCCGAGTCAATGTGAAGGCTATATACAAGGGGTACTGGTACAGAGTCAATGTGGAGGCTATATACAGGGGGTACCGGTACAGAGTCAATGTGGAGGCTATATACAGGGTGTTATGGTACAGAATCAATGTGGAGGCTATATACAGGGGGTACCGGTACAGAGTCAATGTGGAGGCTATATACAGGGGGTACCGGTACAGAGTCAATGTGGAGGCTATATACAGGGGGTACCGGTACAGAGTCAATGTGGGAGGCTATATACAGGGGTACCAGTAGAGAGTCAATGTGGAGACTATATACAGGGTACCGGTACAGAGTCAATGTGGAGGCTATATACAGGGGGTACCGGTACAGAGTCAATGTGGAGGCTATATACAGGGGGTACCGGGTACAGAGTCAATGTGGAGGCTATATACAGGGGGTACCGGGTACAGAGTCAATGTGGAGACTATATACAGGGGGTACCAGTACATAGTCAATGTGGAGGCTATATACAGGGGGGACCAGTACAGAGTCAATGTGCGGGGCACCGGTTAGTTGAGGTAATTGAGGTAATATGTACATGTAGGTAGAGTTAAAGTGACTATGCATAGATAATAAACAGGAAGTAGCAGCAGCGTAGCCCTTTGATTAGCTGTTCAGGAGTCTCATGGCTACCCGGAGTGTTTTAACCTTACTACCCAGGATTGTAATTCAATATCCCTGAGACTATACATTGTATGACATAAGAAAGAGAGGAACAAATGGCTGATATATTTGACTGGCTGTTAACTCATTTGTCCCAGAGACAGGCTTGTCTCCAGAGACAGGCTTGACCCAACAGCTGATTTGTCCTGAATGTGATTGTTCATAGACTGACAATGGAATGAAGAGACTCTCTCACAGTGACCGGGTAGAGGAACACATGGACTTATTTAACACCTGATTTACTTCAAGGGAAAGGGGGGTACCTAGTCAGTTGGAAAGGGGGATACCTAGTCAGTTGGAAAGGGGGATACCTAGTCAGTTGGAAAGGGGGATACCTAGTCATTTGGAAAGGGAAAGGGGGGTACCTAGTCAGTTGGAAAGGGAAAGGGGGATACCTAGTCAGTTGGAAAGGGGGATACCTAGTCAGTTGGAAAGGGAAAGGGGGATACCTAGTCAGTTGGAAAGGGGGATACCTAGTCATTTGGAAAGGGAAAGGGGGGTACCTAGTCAGTTGGAAAGGGAAAGGGGGATACCTAGTCAGTTGGAAAGGGGGATACCTAGTCAGTTGGAAAGGGAAGGGGGATACCTAGTCAGTTGGAAAGGGAAAGGGGGATACCTAGTCAGTTGGAAAGGGGGATACCTAGTCAGTTGGAAGGGAAAGGGGGATACCTAGTCAGTTGGAAAGGGGGATACCTAGTCAGTTGGAAAGGGAAAGGGGGGATACCTAGTCAGTTGGAAAGGGAAAGGGGGATACCTAGTCATTTGGAAAGGGGGATACCTAGTCAGTTGGAAAGGGGGATACCTAGTCAGTTGGAAAGGGAAAGGGGGATACCTAGTCAGTTGGAAAGGGGGGATACCTAGTCAGTTGGAAAGGGAAAGGGGGATACCTAGTCAGTTGGAAAGGGGGATACCTAGTCAGTTGGAAAGGGAAAGGGGGATACCTAGTCAGTTGGAAAGGGGGATACCTAGTCAATTGGAAAGGGAAAGGGGGATACCTAGTCAGTTGGAAAGGGGGATACCTAGTCAGTTGGAAAGGGGGATACCTAGTCAGTTGGAAAGGGAAAGGGGGATACCTAGTCAGTTGGAAAGGGGGATTACTAGTCAGTTGGAAAGGGAAAGGGGGATACCTAGTCAGTTGGAAAGGGAAAGGGGGATACCTAGTCAGTTGGAAAGGGAAAGGGGGATGACCTAGTCAGTTGGAAAGGGAAAGGGGGGATACCCTTATTCAGTTGGAAAGGGAAAGGGGGATACCTAGTCAGTTGGAAAGGGGGGATACCTAGTCAGGTTGGAAAAGGGGGAAAGGGGGATACCTAGTCAGTTGGAAAGGGAAAGGGGGATACCTAGTCAGTGGAAAGGGAAAGGGGATACCTAGTCAGTTGGAAAGGGGAAAGGGGGATACCTAGTCAGTGGAAAGGAAAGGGGGATCACCTAGTCAGTTGGAAAGGGGAAAGGGGATACCTAGTCAGTTGGAAAGGAAAGGGGGATACCTAGTCAGTTGGAAAGGGGGACCTAGTCAGTTGGAAAGGGAAAAGGGGATACCTAGTCAGTTGGAAAGGGAAAGGGGGATACCTAGTCAGTTGGAAGGGGGATACCTAGTCAGTTGGAAAGGGGGAGACCTAGTCAGTTGGAAAGGGAAAGGGGGATACCTAGTCAGTTGGAAGGGAAAGGGGGCTACCTAGTCAGTTGGAAAGGGTGATACCTAGTCAGTTGGAAAGGGGGGATACCTAGTCAGTTGGAAAGGGGAAAGGGGGGATTACCTAGTCAGTTGGAAAGGGGGATACCTAGTCAGTTGGAAAGGGGGGATACCTAGTCAGTTGGAAAGGGAAGGGGATACCTAGTCAGTTGGAAAGGGGGATACCTAGTCAGTTGGAAAGGGGGATACCTAGTCAGTTTGGAAAGGGAAAGGGGATACCTAGTCAGTTGGAAAGGGAAAGGGGGATACCTAGTCAGTTGGAAAGGGAAAGGGGGATACCTAGTCAGTTGGAAAGGGGGATACCTAGTCAGTTGGAAAGGGAAAGGGGGATCCTAGTCAGTTGGAAAGGGAAAGGGGGATACCTAGTCAGTTGGAAAGGGAAAGGGGGATACCTAGTCAGTTGGAAAGGGGGATACCTAGTCAGTTGGAAAGGGAAAGGGGATACCTAGTCAGTTGGAAAGGGAAAGGGGGATACCTAGTCAGTTGGAAAGGGAAAGGGGATACCTAGTCAGTTGGAAAGGGAAAGGGGGATACCTAGTCAGTTGGAAAGGGAAAGGGGGATACCTAGTCAGTTGGAAAGGGAAAGGGGGATACCTAGTCAGTTGGAAAGGGGGATACCTAGTCAGTTGGAAAGGGAAGGGGGATACCTAGTCAGTTGGAAGGGACAGGGGGATACCTAGTCAGTTGGAAAGGGGGATACCTAGTCAGTTGAACAGGGGGAGACCTAGTCAGTTGGAAAGGGAAAGGGGGATACCTAGTCAGTTGGAAAGGGAAGGGGGATACCTAGTCAGTTGGAAAGGGGGATACCTAGTCAGTTGGAAAGGGGGGATACCTAGTCAGTTGGAAAGGGAAAGGGGGATACCTCGTCAGTTGGGAAAGGGGGATACCTAGTCAGTTGGAAAGGGGGGATACCTAGTCAGTTGGAAAGGAAGGGGGATACCTAGTCAGTTGGAAAGGGGGATACCTAGTCAGTTGGAAAGGGGGGATACCTAGTCAGTTGGAAAGGGAAAGGGGGGATACCTAGTCAGTTGGAAAGGGAAAGGGGGATACCTAGTCAGTTGGAAAGGGGGATACCTAGTCAGTTGGAAAGGGAAAGGGGGATACCTAGTCAGTTGGAAAGGGAAAGGGGGATACCCTAGTCAGTTGGAAAGGGGAAAGGGGGATACCTAGTCAGTTGGAACGGGGGATACCTAGTCAGTTGGAAAGGGAAAGGGGGATACCTAGTCAGTTGGAAAGGGGGATACCTAGTCAGTTGGAAAGGGTAAGGGTGATACCTAGTCAGTTGGAAAGGGGGATACCTAGTCAGTTGGAAAGGGAAAGGGGGATACCTAGTCAGTTGGAAAGGGAAAAGGGGGATACCTAGTCAGTTGGAAAGGGGGATACCTAGTCAGTTGGAAAGGGAGAGGGGGATACCTAGTCAGTTGGAAAGGGGGATACCCTAGTCAGTTGGAAAGGGGGGATACCTAGTCAGTTGGAAAGGGAAAGGGGGATACCTAGTCAGTTGGAAAGGGGGATACCTAGTCAGTTGGAAAGGGAAAGGGGGATACCTAGTCAGTTGGAAAGGGGGATACCTAGTCAGTTGGAAAGGGGGGATACCTAGTCAGTTGGAAAGGGAAAGGGGGATACCTAGTCAGTTGGAAAGGGGGATACCTAGTCAGTTGGAAAGGGGGGATACCCTAGTCAGTTGGAAAGGGAAAGGGGGATACCTAGTCAGTTGGAAAGGGGGATACCTAGTCAGTTGGAAAGGGGGGATACCTAGTCAGTTGGAAAGGGAAAGGGGATACCTAGTCAGTTGGAAAGGGAAAGGGGGATACCTAGTCAGTTGGAAAGGGGGATACCTAGTCAGTTGGAAAGGGAAAGGGGGATACCTAGTCAGTTGGAAAGGGAAAGGGGGGATACCTAGTCAGTTGGAAAGGGAAAGGGGGATACCTAGTCAGTTGGAAAGGGGGATACCTAGTCAGTTGGAAAGGGAAAGGGGGATACCTAGTCAGTTGGAAAGGGGGATACCTAGTCAGTTGGAAAGGGTAAGGGTGATACTAGTCAGTTGGAAAGGGGGATACCTAGTCAGTTGGAAAGGGAAAGGGGGATACCTAGTCAGTTGGAAAGGGAAAGGGGGATACCTAGTCAGTTGGAAAGGGGGATACCTAGTCAGTTGGAAAGGGAAAGGGGGATACCTAGTCAGTTGGAAAGGGGGATACCTAGTCAGTTGGAAAGGAAAAGGGGGATACCTAGTCAGTTGGAAAGGGGGATACCTAGTCAGTTGGAAAGGGAAAGGGGGATACCTAGTCAGTTGGAAAGGGAAAGGGGGATACCTAGTCAGTTGGAAAGGGGGGATACCTAGTCAGTTGGAAAGGGAAAGGGGGATACCTCGTCAGTTGGAAAGGGGGATACCTAGTCAGTTGGAAAGGGGGGATACCTAGTCAGTTGGAAAGGGAAAGGGGGATACCTAGTCAGTTGGAAAGGGGGATACCTAGTCAGTTGGAAAGGGGGGATACCTAGTCAGTTGGAAAGGGAAAGGGGGATACCTAGTCAGTTGGAAAGGGAAAGGGGGATACCTAGTCAGTTGGAAAGGGAAATGGGGATACCTAGTCAGTTGGAAAGGGGGATACCTAGTCAGTTGGAAAGGGAAAGGGGGATACCTAGGTCAGTTGGAAAGGGGGATACCTAGTCAGTTGGAAAGGGTAAGGGTGATACCTAGTCAGTTGGAAAGGGGGATACCTAGTCAGTTGGAAAGGGAAAGGGGGATACCTAGTCAGTTGGAAAGGGAAAGGGGGATACCTAGTCAGTTGGAAAGGGGGATACCTAGTCAGTTGGAAAGGGAGAGGGGGATACCTAGTCAGTTGGAAAGGGGGATACCTAGTCAGTTGGAAAGGGGGATACCTAGTCAGTTGGAAAGGGAAAGGGGGATACCTAGTCAGTTGGAAAAGGGGGATACCTAGTCAGTTGGAAAGGGGGGATACCTAGTCAGTTGGAAAGGGAAAGGGGGATACCTAGTCAGTTGGAAAGGGAAAGGGGGATACCTAGTCAGTTGGAAAGGGGGATACCTAGTCAGTTGAAAGGGAAAGGGGGATACCTAGTCAGTTGGAAAGGGAAAGGGGGATACCTAGTCAGTTGGAAAGGGAAAGGGGGATACCTAGTCAGTTGGAAAGGGGGATACCTAGTCAGTTGGAAAGGGAAAGGGGGATACCTAGTCAGTTGGAAAGGGGGATACCTAGTCAGTTGGAAAGGGTAAGGGTGATACCTAGTCAGTTGGAAAGGGGGATACCTAGTCAGTTGGAAAGGGAAAGGGGGATACCTAGTCAGTTGGAAAGGGAAAGGGGGATACCTAGTCAGTTGGAAGGGGGGATACCTAGTCAGTTGGAAAGGGAAAGGGGGATACCTAGTCAGTTGGAAAGGGGGATACCTAGTCAGTTGGAAAGGAAAAGGGGGATACCTAGTCAGTTGGAAAGGGGGATACCTAGTCAGTTGGAAAGGGAAAGGGGGATACCTAGTCAGTTGGAAAGGGGGATACATAGTTCAGTTTGGAAAAGGGAAAGGGGGATACCTAGTCAGTTGGAAAGGGAAAGGGGGATACCTAGTCAGTTTGGAAATGGAAAGGAGGATACCTAGTCAGTTGGAAAGGGAAAGGGGGATACCTAGTCAGTTGGAAAGGGGGATACCTAGTCAGTTGGAAAAGGGAAAGGGGGATACCTAGTCAGTTGGAAAGGGAAAGGGGGATACCTAGTGGTTGGAAAGGGAAAGGGGGATACCTAGTCAATTGGAAAGGGGGATACCTAGTCAGTTGGAAAGGGAAAGGGGGATACCTAGTCAGTTGGAAAGGGGGATACCTAGTCAGTTGGAAAGGAAAAGGGGGATACCTAGTCAGTTGGAAAGGGGGATACCTAGTCAGTTGGAAAGGGAAAGGGGGATACCTAGTCAGTTGGAAAGGGGGATACCTAGTCAATTGGAAAGGGAAAGGGGGATACCTAGTCAGTTGGAAAGGGGGATACCTAGTCAGTTGGAAAGGGAAAAGGGGGATACCTAGTCAGTTGGAAAGGGAAAGGGGGATACCTAGTCAGTTGGAAAGGGAAAGGGGGATACCTAGTCAGTTGGAAAGGGGGATACCTAGTCAGTTGGAAAGGGAAAGGGGGATACCTAGTCAGTTGGAAAGGGAAAGGGGGATACCTAGTCAGTTGGAAAGGGGGGATACCTAGTCAGTTGGAAAGGGAAAGGGGGGATACCTCGTCAGTTGGAAAGGGGGATACCTAGTCAGTTGGAAAGGGGGGATACCTAGTCAGTTGGAAAGGGAAAGGGGGATACCTAGTCAGTTGGAAAGGGGGGATACCTAGTCAGTTGGAAAGGGGGGATACCTAGTCAGTTGGAAAGGGAAAGGGGGATACCTAGTCAGTTGGAAAGGGAAAGGGGGATACCTAGTCAGTTGGAAAGGGAAATGGGGATACCTAGTCAGTTGGAAAGGGGGATACCTAGTCAGTTGGAAAGGGAAAGGGGGATACCTAGTCAGTTTGGAAAGGGGGATACCTAGTCAGTTGGAAAGGGTAAGGGTGATACCTAGTCAGTTGGAAAGGGGGATACCTAGTCAGTTGGAAAGGGAAAGGGGGATACCTAGTCAGTTGGAAAGGGAAAGGGGGATACCTAGTCAGTTGGAAAGGGGGATACCTAGTCAGTTGGAAAGGGAGAGGGGGATACCTAGTCAGTTGGAAAGGGGGGATACCTAGTCAGTTGGAAAGGGAAAGGGGGATACCTAGTCAGTTGGAAAGGGGGATACCTAGTCAGTTGGAAAGGGGGGATACCTAGTCAGTTGGAAAGGGAAAGGGGGATACCTAGTCAGTTGGAAAGGGGGATACCTAGTCCAGTTGGAAAGGGGGGATACTAGTCAGTTGGAAAGGGAAAGGGGGATACCTAGTCAGTTGGAAAGGGAAAGGGGGATACCTAGTCAGTTGGAAAGGGGATACCTAGTCAGTTGGAAAGGGAAAGGGGGATAACCTAGTCAGTTGGAAAGGGAAAGGGGGATACCTAGTCAGTTGGAAAGGGAAAGGGGGATACCTAGTCAGTTGGAAAGGGGGATACCTAGTCAGTTGGAAAGGGAAAGGGGGATACCTAGTCAGTTGGAAAGGGGGATACCTAGTCAGTTGGAAAGGGTAAGGGTGATACCTAGTCAGTTGGGCAAGGGGGATAACTAGTCAGTTGGAAAGGGAAAGGGGGATACCTAGTCAGTTGGAAAGGGAAAGGGGGATACCTAGTCAGTTGGAAAGGGGGATACCTAGTCAGTTGGAAAGGGAAAGGGGGATACCTAGTCAGTTGGAAAGGGGGATACCTAGTCAGTTGGAAAGGAAAAGGGGGATACCTAGTCAGTTGGAAAGGGGGATACCTAGTCAGTTGGAAAGGGAAAGGGGGATACCTAGTCAGTTGGAAAGGGGGATACATAGTCAGTTGGAAAGGGAAAGGGGGATACCTAGTCAGTTGGAAAGGGAAAGGGGGATACCTAGTCAGTTGGAAATGGAAAGGAGGATACCTAGTCAGTTGGAAAGGGAAAGGGGGATACCTAGTCAGTTGGAAAGGGGATACCTAGTCAGTTGGAAAGGGAAAGGGGGATACCTAGTCAGTTGGAAAGGGAAAGGGGGATACCTAGTGGTTGGAAAGGGAAAGGGGGATACCTAGTCAATTGGAAAGGGGGATACCTAGTCAGTTGGAAAGGGAAAGGGGGATACCTAGTCAGTTGGAAAGGGGGATACCTAGTCAGTTGGAAAGGAAAAGGGGGATACCTAGTCAGTTGGAAAGGGGGATACCTAGTCAGTTGGAAAGGGAAAGGGGGATACCTAGTCAGTTGGAAAGGGGGATACCTAGTCAATTGGAAAGGGAAAGGGGGATACCTAGTCAGTTGGAAAGGGGGATACCTAGTCAGTTGGAAAGGGAAAGGGGGATACCTAGTCAGTTGGAAAGGGAAAGTGGGGATACCTAGTCAGTTGGAAAGGGAAAGGGGGATACCTAGTCAGTTGGAAAGGGGGATACCTAGTCAGTTGGAAAGGGAAAGGGATACCTAGTCAGTTGGAAAGGGAAAGGGGGATACCTAGTCAGTTGGAAAGGGAAAGGGGGATACCTAGTCAGTTGGAAAAGGGAAAGGGGGATACCTAGTCAGTTGGAAAGGGAAAGGGGGATACCTAGTCAGTTGGAAAGGGAAAGGGGGATACCTAGTCAGTTGGAAAGGGGGATACCTAGTCAGTTGGAAAGGGAAAGGGGGGATACCTAGTCAGTTGGAAAGGGAAAGGGGGATACCTAGTCAGTTGGAAAGGGGGATACCTAGTCAGTTTGAAAAGGGGGAGACCTAGTCAGTTGGAAAGGGAAAGGGGGATACCTAGTCAGTTGGAAAGGGAAAGGGGGATACCTAGTCAGTTGGAAAGGGGGATACCTAGTCAGTTGGAAAGGGGGGATAACCTAGTCAGTTGGAAGGGAAAGGGGGATACCTCGTCAGTTGGAAAGGGGGATACCTAGTCAGTTGGAAAGGGGGGATACCTAGTCAGTTGGAAAGGGAAAGGGGGATACCTAGTCAGTTGGAAAGGGGGATACCTAGTCAGTTGGAAAGGGGGGATACCTAGTCAGTTGGAAAGGGAAAGGGGGATACCTAGTCAGTTGGAAAGGGAAAGGGGGATACCTAGTCAGTTGGAAAGGGGGATACCTAGTCAGTTGGAAAGGGAAAGGGGGATACCTAGTCAGTTGGAAAGGGAAAGGGGGATACCTAGTCAGTTGGAAAGGGAAAGGGGGATACCTAGTCAGTTGGAAAGGGGGATACCTAGTCAGTTGGAAAGGGAAAGGGGGATACCTAGTCAGTTGGAAAGGGGGATACCTAGTCAGTTGGAAAGGGTAAGGGTGATACCTAGTCAGTTGGAAAGGGGGATACCTAGTCAGTTGGAAAGGGAAAGGGGGATACCTAGTCAGTTGGAAAGGGAAAGGGGGATACCTAGTCAGTTGGAAAGGGGGATACCTAGTCAGTTGGAAAGGGAGAGGGGGATACCTAGTCAGTTGGAAAGGGGGATACCTAGTCAGTTGGAAAGGGGGGATACCTAGTCAGTTGGAAAGGGAAAGGGGGATACCTAGTCAGTTGGAAAGGGGGGATACCTAGTCAGTTGGAAAGGGAAAGGGGGATACCTAGTCAGTTGGAAAGGGGGATACCTAGTCAGTTGGAAAGGGGGGATACCTAGTCAGTTGGAAAGGGAAAGGGGGATACCTAGTCAGTTGGAAAGGGGGATACCTAGTCAGTTGGAAAGGGGGGATACCTAGTCAGTTGGAAAGGGAAAGGGGGATACCTAGTCAGTTGGAAAGGGGGATACCTAGTCAGTTGGAAAGGGGGGATACCTAGTCAGTTGGAAAGGGAAAGGGGGATACCTAGTCAGTTGGAAAGGGAAAGGGGGATACCTAGTCAGTTGGAAAGGGGGATACCTAGTCAGTTGGAAAGGGAAAGGGGGATACCTAGTCAGTTGGAAGGGAAAGGGGGATACCTAGTCAGTTGGAAAGGGAAAGGGGGATACCTAGTCAGTTGGAAAGGGGGATACCTAGTCAGTTGGAAAGGGAAAGGGGGATACCTAGTCAGTTGGAAAGGGGGATACCTAGTCAGTTGGAAAGGGTAAGGGTGATACCTAGTCAGTTGGAAAGGGGGATACCTAGTCAGTTGGAAAGGGAAAGGGGGATACCTAGTCAGTTGGAAAGGGAAAGGGGGATACCTAGTCAGTTGGAAAGGGGGATACCTAGTCAGTTGGAAAGGGAAAGGGGGATACCTAGTCAGTTGGAAAGGGGGATACCTAGTCAGTTGGAAAGGAAAAGGGGGATACCTAGTCAGTTGGAAAGGGGGATACCTAGTCAGTTGGAAAGGGAAAGGGGGATACCTAGTCAGTTGGAAAGGGAAAGGGGGATACCTAGTCAGTTGGAAAGGGGGGATACCTAGTCAGTTGGAAAGGGAAAGGGGGATACCTCGTCAGTTGGAAAGGGGGATACCTAGTCAGTTGGAAAGGGGGGATACCTAGTCAGTTGGAAAGGGAAAGGGGGATACCTAGTCAGTTGGAAAGGGGGATACCTAGTCAGTTGGAAAGGGGGGATACCTAGTCAGTTGGAAAGGGAAAGGGGGATACCTAGTCAGTTGGAAAGGGAAAGGGGGATACCTAGTCAGTTGGAAAGGGAATGGGGATACCTAGTCAGTTGGAAAGGGGGATACCTAGTCAGTTGGAAAGGGAAAGGGGGATACCTAGTCAGTTGGAAAGGGGGATACCTAGTCAGTTGGAAAGGGTAAGGGTGATACCTAGTCAGTTGGAAAGGGGGATACCTAGTCAGTTGGAAAGGGAAAGGGGGATACCTAGTCAGTTGGAAAGGGAAGGGGATACCTAGTCAGTTGGAAAGGGGGATACCTAGTCAGTTGGAAAGGGAGAGGGGGATACCTAGTCAGTTGGAAAGGGGGGATACCTAGTCAGTTGGAAAGGGAAAGGGGGATACCTAGTCAGTTGGAAAGGGGGATACCTAGTCAGTTGGAAAGGGGGGATACCTAGTCAGTTGGAAAGGGAAAGGGGGATACCTAGTCAGTTGGAAAGGGGGATACCTAGTCAGTTGGAAAGGGGGGATACCTAGTCAGTTGGAAAGGGAAAGGGGGATACCTAGTCAGTTGGAAAGGGAAAGGGGGATACCTAGTCAGTTGGAAAGGGGGATACCTAGTCAGTTGGAAAGGGAAAGGGGGATACCTAGTCAGTTGGAAAGGGAAAGGGGGATACCTAGTCAGTTGGAAAGGGAAAGGGGGATACCTAGTCAGTTGGAAAGGGGGATACCTAGTCAGTTGGAAAGGGAAAGGGGGATACCTAGTCAGTTGGAAAGGGGGATACCTAGTCAGTTGGAAAGGGTAAGGGTGATACCTAGTCAGTTGGAAAGGGGGATACCTAGTCAGTTGGAAAGGGAAAGGGGGATACCTAGTCAGTTGGAAAGGGAAAGGGGGATACCTAGTCAGTTGGAAAGGGGGATACCTAGTCAGTTGGAAAGGGAAAGGGGGATACCTAGTCAGTTGGAAAGGGGGATACCTAGTCAGTTGGAAAGGAAAAGGGGGATACCTAGTCAGTTGGAAAGGGGGATACCTAGTCAGTTGGAAAGGGAAAGGGGGATACCTAGTCAGTTGGAAAGGGGGATACATAGTCAGTTGGAAAGGGAAAGGGGGATACCTAGTCAGTTGGAAAGGGAAAGGGGGATACCTAGTCAGTTGGAAATGGAAAGGAGGATACCTAGTCAGTTGGAAAGGGAAAGGGGGATACCTAGTCAGTTGGAAAGGGGGATACCTAGTCAGTTGGAAAGGGAAAGGGGGATACCTAGTCAGTTGGAAAGGGAAGGGGGATACCTAGTGGTTGGAAAGGGAAAGGGGGATACCTAGTCAATTGGAAAGGGGGATACCTAGTCAGTTGGAAAGGGAAAGG
>NC_034188.2:13501842-13536842 GCF_002021735.2 Oncorhynchus kisutch | reverse complement strand
ATCACTAAAACAATACAGAAATACACTACGGAAAAAGAAAGAACAGCACATCATAAATCAGCTCAATGTAATTGACGAATCCACAGAATCTGTGAACAATCTGAGAGACAAGGCAAGAAGGGCCTTCTATGCCATCAAAAGTCGAACTGCTTTGCTTTATCTTGGCCAGGTCGCAATTGTAAATGAGAACTTGTTCTCAACTAGCCTACCTGGTTAAATAAAGGTGTTCTCAACTAGCCTACCTGGTTAAATAAAGGTGTTCTCAACTTGCCTACCTGGTTAAATAAAGGTGTTCTCAACTTGCCTACCTGGTTAAATAAAGGTGAAATATATATATTTTTAAAGGAACATAAATTCCAGATACCAATTACTTGAATCAGTTATAGAACCCATTGGCCTTTATGGTTGTGAGGTCTTGGGTCCGCTCACCAACCAAGAATTCGCAAAATGGGACAAACACCAAATTGAGACTCTGTATGCAGAATTCTGCAAAAATATCCTCAGTGTACAACGTAAAACACCAAATAATGCATGCAGAGCACTATTAGGGCGAAACTCGCTAATTATCAAAATCCAGAAAAGAGCCTTTAAAATTCTACCATCACCTACAGAGAATTGAACTTGGAAAAGAGCCCCCTAAGCAAGCTGGTCCTGGGGCTCTGTTCACAAACACAAACAGACCCCACAGAGCCCCAGGACAGAAACACAGTTAGACCCAACCAAATCATGAGAAAACAAAAACATAATTACTTGACACATTGGAAAGAATTTACAAAAAAACTGAGCAAAAAATAATGCTATTTGGCCCTAAACAGAGTACCTGACCACTGTGACTGACCCAAAATTCAGATTCAGTGAGCATAGCCTTGCTATTGAGAAAGGCCGCCAAAGGCAGACCTGGCTATGTGCACATTGCCCACAAAATGAGGTGGAAACTGAACTGCACTTCCTAACCTCCTGCAAAATGTATGACCATATTAGAGACACATATTTCCCTCAGATTACCAAGACCCACAAAGAATTTGAAATCAAATCCAATTTTGATAAACTCCCATATCTATTGGGTGAAATAGATGTGTGATCTGTTGCCACAAGAAAAGGGCAACCAGTCAAGAACAAACACCATTGTAAATACAACCCATAATTATGTTAATTTATTTTGCCTTTTGTACTTTAACTATTTGCACATCATTACAACACTGTATATTGTCACGCCCTGACCTTAGAGAGCCTTTTTATTTCTCTATTTGGTTAGGTCGGGCGTGATTTGGGTGGGCATTCTAGTTTGTCTGTTTTTTGTTGGCCGGGTATGGTTCCCAATCAGAGGCAGCTGTCTATCGTTGTCTCTGATTGGGAATCATACTTAGGCAGCCTTTTTCCCACTTGTGTTTGTGGGTAATTATTTATTTTTTGTGTGTGTTTGTGTGCGCCACCGGCGGGTCGCGGTCGGTTTCTGTTTACCTGTTTTTTTTTGTGAAGGTTTCACTTTATTAAAGATGTGGAATTTCATGCACGCTGCGCCTTGGCTCATCTATGACAGGGAGTTTGAAGACAGTGAACGTGACATATATAGACATAATATGACATTTGAAATGTCTTTATTCTTTTGGAACTTCTGTGAGTGTAATGTTTACTATACATTTTGTATTGTTTATTTCACTTTGGTTTATTATCTATTGCACTTGCTTTGGCAATGTTAACATATGTTTCCCATGCCAATAAAGCCCCTTAAAGAAAGAGAGAAAGAGAGAGAGAGAGAGGCTGCATCCCAAATTGCACCTTATGGGTCCTGGTAAAAGGCAGTGCACTTTATAGAGAACAGGATGTCACTGCAGATGGACCCAGAGAGACATACAGACTTTATAGGGAACAGGATGTCACTGCAGATGGACCCAGAGAGACATACAGACTTTATAGGGAACAGGATGTCACTGCAGATGGACCCAGAGAGACATACAGACTTTATAGGGAACAGGATGTCACTGCAGATGGACCCAGAGAGACAGACAGACTTTATAGGGAACAGGATGTCACTGCAGATGGACCCAGAGAGACATACAGACTTTATAGGGAACAGGATGTCACTGCAGATGGACCCAGAGAGACACAGACTTTATAGGGAACAGGATGTCACTGCAGATGGACCCAGAGAGACACAGACTTTATAGGGAACAGGATGTCACTGCAGATGGACCCAGAGAGACATACAGACTTTATAGGGAACAGGATGTCACTGCAGATGGACCCAGAGAGACATACAGACTTTATAGGGAACAGGATGTCACTGCAGATGGACCCAGAGAGACATACAGACTTTATAGGGAACAGGATGTCACTGCAGATGGACCCAGAGAGACATACAGACTTTATAGGGAACAGGATGTCACTGCAGATGGACCCAGAGAGACATACAGACTTTATAGGGAACAGGATGTCACTGCAGATGGACCCAGAGAGACATACAGACTTTATAGGGAACAGGATGTCACTGCAGATGGACCCAGAGAGACATACAGACTTTATAGGGAACAGAATGTCACTGCAGATGGACCCAGAGAGACATACAGACTTTATAGGGAACAGGATGTCACTGCAGATGGACCCAGAGAGACATACAGACTTTATAGGGAACAGGATGTCACTGCAGATGGACCCAGAGAGACAGACAGACTTTATAGGGAACAGGATGTCACTGCAGATGGACCCAGAGAGACATACAGACTTTATAGGGAACAGGATGTCACTGCAGATGGACCCAGAGAGACATACAGACTTTATAGGGAACAGGATGTCACTGCAGATGGACCCAGAGAGACATACAGACTTTATAGGGAACAGGATGTCACTGCAGATGGACCCAGAGAGACATACAGACTTTATAGGGAACAGAATGTCACTGCAGATGGACCCAGAGAGACATACAGACTTTATAGGGAACAGGATGTCACTGCAGATGGACCCAGAGAGACATACAGACTTTATAGGGAACAGGATGTCACTGCAGATGGACCCAGAGAGACAGACAGACTTTATAGGGAACAGGATGTCACTGCAGATGGACCCAGAGAGACAGACAGACTTTATAGGGAACAGGATGTCACTGCAGATGGACCCAGAGAGACACAGACTTTATAGGGAACAGGATGTCACTGCAGATGGACCCAGAGAGTCAGACAGAAACAGGTGTCATCATCATCAATATGTCTCTCCCACCCTGCCTCCCTCCCACCCTAATCCCTCCCTCCCTCCTTTCTTCCTCCCTCCCTCCTTCCATCCCTTCCTCACTAGTTCAGTTCAGGGTCCCAGCCATCAATCTGAATGATGTCAGTCACATTAATTGCTGTGTCCCTCTAATACAGCCCCCAGCACGCCTCAGGACATTCTGCTGACACTGAGACAAGGGCCGTACTGAACGTACTGAATGTACATCAGAACACTGCACAACACTATCATCCCACTGCAGAACTGTGCTCCGCTGTGTGTGTGTGTGTGTGTGTGTGTGTGTGTGTGTGTGTGTGTGTGTGTGTGTGTGTGTGTGTGTGTGTGTGTACACAGTCTACAGTACAATATGAGAGAGGCTTTGGCTGAGAGACAGAGCGCTCCTCTCGTCAGGTTTAATAACATTGGAGGTATGTCATTAACTTCAGAGTGACTAACCTGGAACCCAAAGAGAATGTTGTTCTGGAGACTATTGACTATTGCTCTTATTCAGTGATCCACACTATTCACTGGAGATGACGAGGAAGACAAAATGGTGGTAAAGCCCTGCAAAAGACTAGTGTCCTGGTACATCAAGCTGCCTCACTACAGAAACAGGAGATAGACTAGTGTCCCTGTCCAGAGGGTGGTACATCAAGCTGCCTCACTACAGAAACAGGAGATAGACTAGTGTCCCTGTCCAGAGGGTGGTACATCAAGCTGTCTCACTACAGAAACAGGAGATAGACTAGTGTCCTGTCCAGAGGGTGGTACATCAAGCTACTTCACTACAGAAACAGGAGATAGACTAGTGTCCTGTCCAGGAGGTGGTACATCAAGCTACCTCAATACAGAAACAGGAGATAGACTAGTGTCCTGTCCAGGGAGGTGGTAGAAACAGAAACAGGAGATAGACTAGTGTCCTGTCCAGGAGGTGGTACATCAAGCTACCACACTACAGAAACAGGAGATTGACTAGTGTCCTGTCCAGGGAGGTGGTAGAAACAGAAACAGGAGATAGACTAGTGTCCTGTCCAGGAGGTGGTACATCAAGCTACCACACTACAGAAACAGGAGACAGGCACCTGCCCTGTGGACAAAGCTACTCCACTGCATTAGCCTTGGTAATCATAAACATACCACAGATAGATGCCATATGATGAAAATCAAAACACATCTATAATATTCAATCAGAAAGAATAGTTGTCTACTGGCACACAGACATATAGTTGTTATAGGCTCTACAATGAGATGCTTCCAGTCCAGATAACAGCTATTGGTTTCAGAGAGGTAAACAAATGGCATCCTATTCCCTTAATAGTGCACTACTTTATACTAGAGCCTCATGGGTCCTGGTCAAAAGTAATGCACTATACGGTATAGGGAATAGGGTGTCATTTGGGACACAGCCTTTCTTTATTGGCTTCATGTCGGTTTCATGACAATCCCACGGTCGTTTGTTATAATTAGGTTCCCCTCCAGGTAATTAAAAGGAAACTTTTAATGAGAAATTCAGACATGACACAAAAATGTAAAAAATATTCCTAAAATGACTATGTAACAGCTGGCCACCCAGGGAGATCGTTCAGGATTGGACATCTATCCATGTCCTGAGGATGATGAGAATTGCCTTCAAAACCAGCCACTTGATGCAACAGTGAACGCTATTACCATCAAGTAGACATGAGTTTTTCTAGGGTGTTGCACTTCCTAACCTCCTGCAAAATGTATGACCATATTAGAGACACATACAGTGCCTTGCGAAAGTATTCGGCCCCCTTGAACTTTGCGACCTTTTGCCACATTTCAGGCTTCAAACATAAAGATATAAAACTGTATTTTTTTGTGAAGAATCAACAACAAGTGGGACACAATCATGAAGTGGAACGACATTTATTGGATATTTCAAACTTTTTTAACATACAAAAACTGAAAAATTGGGCGTGCAAAATTATTCAGCCCCTTTACTTTCAGTGCAGCAAACTCTCTCCAGAAGTTCAGTGAGGATCTCTGAATGATCCAATGTTGACCTAAATGACTAATGATGATAAATACAATCCACCTGTGTGTAATCAAGTCTCCGTATAAATGCACCTGCACTGTGATAGTCTCAGAGGTCCGTTAAAAGCGCAGAGAGCATCATGAAGAACAAGGAACACACCAGGCAGGTCCGAGATACTGTTGTGAAGAAGTTTAAAGCCGGATTTGGATACAAAAAGATTTCTCAAGCTTTAAACATCCCAAGGAGCACTGTGCAAGCGATAATATTGAAATGGAAGGAGTATCAGACCACTGCAAATCTACCAAGACCTGGCCGTCCCTCTAAACTTTCAGCTCATACAAGGAGAAGACTGATCAGAGATGCAGCCAAGAGGCCCATGATCACTCTGGATGAACTGCAGAGATCTACAGCTGAGGTTGGAGACTCTGTCCATAGGACAACAATCAGTCGTATATTGCACAAATCTGGCCTTTATGGAAGAGTGGCAAGAAGAAAGCCATTTCTTAAAGATATCCATAAAAAGTGTCGTTTAAAGTTTGCCACAAGCCACCTGGGAGACACACCAAACATGTGGAAGAAGGTGCTCTGGTCAGATGAAACCAAAATGTAACTTTTTGGCAACAATGCAAAACGTTATGTTTGGCGTAAAAGCAACACAGCTCATCACCCTGAACACACCATCCCCACTGTCAAACATGGTGGTGGCAGCATCATGGTTTGGGCCTGCTTTTCATCAGCAGGGACAGGGAAGATGGTTAAAATTGATGGGAAGATGGATGGAGCCAAATACAGGACCATTCTGGAAGAAAACCTGATGGAGTCTGCAAAAGACCTGAGACTGGGACGGAGATTTGTCTTCCAACAAGACAATGATCCAAAACATAAAGCAAAATCTACAATGGAATGGTTAAAAAATAAACATATCCAGGTGTTAGAATGGCCAAGTCAAAGTCCAGACCTGAATCCAATCGAGAATCTGTGGAAAGAACTGAAAACTGCTGTTCACAAATGCTCTCCATCCAACCTCACTGAGCTCGAGCTGTTTTGCAAGGAGGAATGGGAAAACATTTCAGTCTCTCGATGTGCAAAACTGATAGAGACATACCCCAAGTGACTTACAGCTGTAATCGCAGCAAAAGGTGGCACTACAAAGTATTAACTTAAGGGGGCTGAATAATTTTGCACGCCCAATTTTTCAGTTTTTGATTTGTTAAAAAAGTTTGAAATATCCAATAAATGTCGTTCCACTTCATGATTGTGTCCCACTTGTTGTTGATTCTTCACAAACAAATACAGTTTTATATATTTATGTTTGAATCCTGAAATGTGGCAAAAGGTTGCAAAGTTCAAGGGGGCCGAATACTTTCGCAAGGCACTGTATTTCACTCAGATTACACAGATCCACAAAGAATTCGAAAACAAAATCCAATTTTGATAAACTCCCATATCTATTGGGTGAAATACCAAAGTGTGACATCACAGCAGCAAGATTTGTGACCTGTGTTCACCAGAAAAGGGCAACCAATGAAAAACAAACACCATTGTAAATACAACCTATATTTATGTTTATTTATCTTCCCTTTTGTACTTTAACCATTTGCACATCGTTACTAGACTGTATGTAGAAATAATATGACATTTGTAATGTCTTTATTCTTTTGGAACTTCTGTGAGGGTAATGTTTACTGTAAATGTTGTATTATTTAATTAACTTTGGTTATTATCTACTGCACTTGCTTTGGCAATGTTAACATCTGTTTCCCATGCCAATAAAACCTTTAAAGAAAGAGAGAGAGAGAGAGAGAGAGAGAGAGAGAGAGAGAGAGAGAGAGAGAAAGAGAGAGAGAGAAAGAGAGAGGGAGAGAGAGAAAGAGAGAGAGAGAAAGAGAGAGAGAGAAAGAGAGAGGGAGAGAGAGAAAGAGAGAGGGAGAGAGAGAAAGAGAGAGAGACAGCAGAGAGAGAAAGAGAGAGAAAGAGAAAGAGAGAGAGAGAGAGAGAGAGAGAGAGAGAGAGAGAGAGAAAGAGAAAGAGAGAGAGAGAGGCTGCATCCCAAATTGCACTTTATGGGTCCTGATAAAAGGTAGGCACTTTATAGAGAACAGAATCCAACTTGAGATGGACCCAGAGAGACAGACAGACTTTATAGGGAACAGAATCCAACTTGAGATGGACCCAGAGAGACAGACAGACTTTATAGGGAACAGAATCCAACTTGAGATGGACCCAGAGAGACAGACAGACTTTATAGGGAACAGAATGCAACTTGAGATGGACCCAGAGAGACAGACAGACTTGAGTTTTGCTAGGGTGTTGTGGACAGGGGTGGCAAATGGCCGTAATCCCATGACTCATGACTCTGGATCAGAATGTTGCGTGTTTGATCCCAGTTGTTGAGACAATTAAAAACAGATGTTTTAACCCTATCTCAAACCGTAACCCTTACCGTAACCATTTGGAAAGAGTGCCTAAACTTAACCTTTAACTTTGAAAGTTGACATTTGGAGAATATGGCTGAACGTCTCATTCTGCAGTGACTGTGAGACCTTGTTGAGTCACCTGGCATTGCTTTGGAAAAGCCACAGACACAGTGCAAGATGAGGAGCTCATTAATAAGGGAAAACACTTCAGAGATGAATTGAAAATGGTGTTCCAAATGAAATTGGTGTTTGTTATGAAAAAGCCTTATGCTTTCTGAATGTCATTACATCATTAGAAAGATTATTCAGTTAACCGTAAAGTGTCCCCCATCAATTAAAACAATGGAAGTATTGGTATGGACTTTAACAACACTCAAAGTTACTGTTTGTAAGAGAACACATTGTAAAAAATAACATCTTTTCTTGAAGTATTGTATTACATCTCGTCACTTTTCGAATAAAGTGTCCCTGTTTTTCACCGTTCACAATAATGCACACAATGTCAATCTGTATTGGACAGTCTGACGTCCTTCTAGCTGCTTCTGTACAGCCGTTTCTAAGTCACTTGTGGATAAATTCACATGTTTATGTTCATACATAAATATGATTTGGTTTGAGTCTTAAATCCCTATGACATTTGAGATCCGTGTGTGTGTGTGTGTGTGTGTGTGTGTGTGTGTGTGTGTGTGTGTGTGTGTGTGTGTGTGTGTGTGTGTGTGTGTGTGTGTGTGTGTGTGTGTGTGTGTGTGTGTGTGCGTGCGTGTTGCCTGCCCAGTCTGTGGATTATCAGTCCCAGAGAATCATTAGCACTGCTCTCTCTCCTCCTGTACTCTGTCACACACAGTCTTAATATCACATCCTTCACCCTTTTTCCTCCTTACTTCATCCCCCCTCCAGTCTGGGGCCCTGACTCACTGTAGTATCTACTCTATAGAGACACTGGACTCACCGCATTCACTGCACAGTCAGGGACACTGCACAGTCAGGGACACTGCACAGTGTCGCTCATCTCTTATTGCAGTGCCAAGTCAGATCACACTGCATGATAAGTGGCGGCACCCTCAATGACAACATCAAACCTTTTACACCAAGGTTGTAATGCTTACTCTGCTTGCTTATGGTGATACAATGCACCAGTTGATGGTATGCCATGGGTCTCTGTTGTTCCATGACAGCTGGTCCTGTAGATCCTCTTCTGAGACCAGTGTCTCAGCAGATGTTGTATTACCACAGGAGGTTCTGAGGCTCTGAGCTCATTTCTTATTGAGACATGCCGTGATCTCCGGGACAGAGTCTGTGGCAGCCCAGAAGGATAGAGAAGGCCTTACGGAAGTCTGGGTTGAAGGCGTATATGATGGGGTTGATGGAAGAGTTGGCCCAGCCCAACCACACAAACACATCAAACATAGTGGGGCTGATACAGGTGAAGGAGGCCGCGGCACCGCGGGGGGACGACTCACAGAACGGCACCATGCAGTTCAGGATGAAGAAGGGCAGCCAGCAGCACACGAACACGCCCACGATCAGAGTCAGCGTCTTCAGGACCTTTGTCTCCCGTTTGAACGTCATCTTGAACGAGCTCTCTGATTCGGAGATGCTGGATCCTCCGCCACCTCCACCCATACTGTTCTGTCGGTTCTTGGCGCTCTCTGCGGCCCTTTCTAGGGTGGCGATGCATCTGATCTGACGGTGAGTGATGCGGTAGATTTGGGTGTAGGTGGCCACCATGATGATCACTGGGATATAGAAGCTGATCAGAGAGGTAGAGATGGCGTAGGTCCGGTTCAAGCTGAAGTGACAGTTGTCCCAGTCCCGGGGGGCCTGATGTGTGTTGTTATCCCCAACAGGGTTAGAGGAGTCTGGGGCAGGCTGGAGGCTGTAGGGTGGGGTTGTGGAGGTAGTGATGGAGGTAGAAGTAAAGGTCTGAGCTTTGTGCCAGCTGAGCTGGACGGGGATGAAGGAGATGAGGACGGAGAGCGTCCAGGCCACGCTGATCATTACAAACGCCACTTTAGGAGTCATCTTCCTCTCATAGCAGAACGGGCTGGAGATTGCCCAGTAACGGTCCACACTGATCACACACAGGTTCAAGATGGACGCCGTGGAGCACATGATGTCGAACGCCACCCAAGTGTCACAGAATGAGCCAAACGGCCAGAACCCTGCGACCTCCGTCACAGCCTTCCATGGCATCACCAGGACAGCGACCAGGAGGTCGGAGACGGCCAACGAGATCACAAAGAAGTTGGTGACTTTGGAACGCAGGTGACGGCACTTGGTGACGGCGGCACACACAAGGATGTTGCCGAGCAACGTGGAGAGGATGAGCAGCGAGAGGAAACAGCCAGTCAGGACGCGGGTTGAGGAGTCATCCAATAAGACGCCCCTGTCGCTGTCTGTGATGACCGTAGTGTCATTCGTCAGATCCATCTTCGGTGGAGATCCCACACAGGAGAGGGAAGATGTGTGTGTGTGTGGTGGGGGAGGGGCGAGGGGACTGGGGGAGGGGCGGGGGGACTGGGGGGGGTCAATCAGATCATAGTGTAGAGAAGAGCCGCGTCAGAAGGAAAGTCCTCTGGGTTTCTCCTTTTCATCCAAACATCTCTGATAACATCTTCTTGTTTGTTTGTGTCCCTTGATAACAAATAACAACAAGGTAAAAGACATTCCAGACAGCCTCTCTCTGGGGTTGGCATTGTTCCAGACTCTGTATTAGTTCTGAAATCCTTTGTCCTGGAGAGGTGGATGGTTGTACATATTCCCACAGGGATAATAGGGTTTTAGATCTCGGTACAGGGTGAGAGGAGTCCTTCTGTCTGCTATATCCAGGGTGAGAGGAGTCCTTCTGTCTGCTATATCCAGGGTGAGAGGAGTCCTTCTGTCTGCTATATCCAGGGTGAGAGGAGTCCTTCTGTCTGCTATATCCAGGGTGAGAGGAGTCCTTCTGTCTGCTATATCCAATGTGTCCTGTGGACAGACAGAAAGACAGGTAGACAGACGGGTCTCAGGCTGACCGAGGTGACTCTCCTTACCATCAACACTGGTCTGGTCTCAGGCTGACCGAGGTGACTCTCCCTACCATCAACACTGGTCTCAGGCTGACCGAGGTGACTCTCCCTACCATCAACACTGGTCTCAGGCTGACCGAGGTGACTCTCCCTACCATCAACACTGGTCTCAGGCTGACCGAGGTGACTCTCCCTACCATCAACACTGGTCTCAGTCTGACCGAGGTCTCTCTCCTTACCATCAACACTGGTCTCAGGCTGACCGAGGTGACTCTCCTTACCATCAACACTGGTCTCAGGCTGACCGAGTTGACTCTCCTTACCATCAACACTGGTCTCAGGCTGACCGAGGTGACTCTCCTTACCATCAACACTGGTCTCAGGCTGACCGAGGTGACTCTCCCTACTATCAACACTGGTCTCAGGCTGACCGAGGTGACTCTCCCTACCATCAACACTGGTCTCAGGCTGACCGAGGAGACTCTCCCTAACATCAACACTTGTCTCAGGCTGATTGAGGTGACTCTCCCTACCATCAACACTGGTCTCAGGCTGACCGAGGTGACTCTCCTTACCATCCACACTGGTCTCAAGCTGACCGAGGTGACTCTCCCTACCATCAACACTGGTCTCAGGCTGACCGAGGTGACTCTCCTTACCATCAACACTGGTCTCAGGCTGACCGAGGTGACTCTCCCTACCATCAACACTGGTCTCAGGCTGACCGAGGTGACTCTCCCTACCATCATCACTGGTCTCAGGCTGACCGAGGTGACTCTCCTTACCATCAACACTGGTCTCAGGCTGACCGAGGTGACTCTCCCTACCATCAACACTGGTCTCAGGCTGACCGAGGTGACTCTCCTTACCATCAACACTGGTCTCAGGCTGACCGAGGTGACTCTCCCTACCATCAACACTGGTCTCAGGCTGACCGAGGTGACTCTCCCTACCATCAACACTGGTCTCAGGCTGACCGAGGTGACTCTCCTTACCATCAAACCTGGTCTCAGGCTGACCGAGGTGACTCTCCCTACCATCAACACTGGTCTCAGGCTGACCGAGGTGACTCTCCCTACCATCAACACTGGTCTCAGGCTGACCGAGGTGACTCTCCCTACCATCAACACTGGTCTCAGGCTGACCGAGGTGACTCTCCCTACCATCAACACTGGTCTCAGTCTGACCGAGGTCTCTCTCCTTACCATCAACACTGGTCTCAGGCTGACCGAGGTGACTCTCCTTACCATCAACACTGGTCTCAGGCTGACCGAGTTGACTCTCCTTACCATCAACACTGGTCTCAGGCTGACCGAGGTGACTCTCCTTACCATCAACACTGGCCTCAGGCTGACCGAGGTGACTCTCCCTACCATCAACACTGGTCTCAGGCTGACCGAGGTGACTCTCCCTACCATCAACACTGGTCTCAGGCTGACTGAGGTGACTCTCCCTAACATCAACACTTGTCTCAGGCTGATTGAGGTGACTCTCCCTACCATCAACACTGGTCTCGGCTGACCGAGGTGACTCTCCTTACCATCAACACTGGTCTCAAGCTGACCGAGGTGACTCTCCCTACCATCAACACTGGTCTCAGGCTGACCGAGGTGACTCTCCTTACCATCAACACTGGTCTCAGTCTGACCGAGGTGACTCTCCTTACCATCAACACTGGTCTCAGGCTGACCGAGGTGACTCTCCCAACCATCAACACTGGTCACAGGCTGACCGAGGTGACTCTCCCTACCATCAACACTGGCCTCAGGCTGCCCGAGGTGACTCTCCTTACCATCAACACTGGTCTCAGGCTGACCGAGGTGACTCTCCTTACCATCAACACTGGTCTCAGGCTGACCGAGGTGACTCTCCCTACCATCAACACTGGTCTCAGGCTGACCGAGGTGACTCTCCTTACCATCAACACTGGTCTCAGGCTGACCGAGGTGACTCTCCCTACCATCAACACTGGTCTCAGGCTGACCGAGGTGACTCTCCCTACCATCAACACTGGTCTCAGGCTGACCGAGGTGACTCTCCCTACCATCAACACTGGTCTCCGGCTGACCGAGGTGACTCTCCCTACCATCAACACTGGTCTCAGGCTGACCGAGGTGACTCTCCCTACCATCAACACTGGTCTCCGGCTGACCGAGGTGACTCTCCTTACCATCAACACTGGTCTCAGAGGACTGACAACGTAGCCTCATCAGAGTTAAATCATGAACAGTGTGAACTACACAATAGAGGTTCTCAAAACACAACTAGGTTGTTTATTTTCCTTAATAGTGTCTGTTTAATAGTTACATTATTTTGAAAAACAATCATGTTGTGTTACTTACTCTGCCTCTTTGAAACACCTTTCCCTGGGTCCCATAGACAGAAGTAGCTTCTGTGTTGTTTTCACATCCGGTGGCATCAGAATCTCCGGCTAGACAATGAAGTCATATTCTCTTCTATTCAATTATATTGTATTGTATTGTATTCTAGTATATAGAATAATTTCCTATTTAATTTAATTATATTCTAGTTTCCCAGTGTATGTTTTTGCATACCTAGGATGCTTTGTGAAAATGAGTGTGGGTTAGAACTAGATCACATATATAACATCCAGCCAGCTCCATATAAGCAGTTACTCACCAATCTACTCAGAACAAGGCAACCATGAGATACCCAAGGGCAGCATCACTTCTCCAAAAGCACATTCCTTTGGGAAAACATCATTCATCTATTTGAATAAGAACTTGTTTGTTGGGGATTGAGTTCTGCTCACTCTCTGTAAAGCTGTGGCAAATAACCTAGGCAAATAACCGTTACCAATTAGATCCGTGTCAAATAAGGAAGGTAACAAATCAATGGGATAATGACAGGCGACCTCCGACCTAAGTCTTGACTTCAGACCATCAGTTAACGAACGACGGTAGACGGAGAGACACGACGGTTGAAGGAGCACAATGATAATTTGATTTGACAGTTGTGTGGCCTAACCTCCCTGACGCTTTCTGAAGTTGCGCTCGAAAAACACTTCGTTTGCGCAACGCTTCCCTCAGCGGAGTCAAGTCTCGTATATCCGCTCTCCCGGTCTCCCAGTCTCCGCAAAACCAAAGGCACCGAGAGGTCTCACTACCACCAGCGACCTCGTTTCACATCACTGCTGTATCACTGCTGTGACGTCACATTGGCCTTTCGAAGAGGAGACCACATGAGACGATTGTCGTTTGGTTTATCCCCCCTGCATGCGCACTTAATTCCGGAAAAATGTGAGCAAATCTCTACCCAATCTTCACCCGTTTTTTTATTTATATAAAAATGAGAATTAGACTCTCTTCCAGAATAAATTTGTACAAACCTCATTTAGGAGTATCCTCCTACTTGTGTTTCTTCTTTAATAAGTGTTACTGAATAATAAAGATGTATTCAACCTTTTAGAGCATTTAGTAGTCAGTGTCATTTAGGGAGAGATTATTTCCGGATGCATTTGGACACACAGGTCCCTGAGGCCACCTAATGGAGAGAGAGAGAATACTGATGGATGAATGGATGGATGAAGGGATGTCTATAAATCCATCTATCTGCGAAGGATGTAACCTGTGGGTAGATGAGGTCAGTCAATCAATCCGAATAATTAGTGATGACCTGTGAAACATAACTTAATGTCTAGTCAGCACATTAGCCGACACATCAAACTCCCAGCTCACGTCCCAAATGTTACCCTGTTCCCTAGATACTGCACTACTTTTGTAGTCCACTATGTAGGAAATAGGGAAACATTTGGGACATTGCCCAGTTTCTCTCCATCAAAATAGAGAGCCTTTCTGATACGACCCAAAGTCATCTCAGTTTTAGCCCCTGCTGATGCAGGTGAAATAGTGTACATCATCAACTAATACATTTGTTTGCTTCTCTAAAAATAAAACAATTTGACAATAGCTGTCATAGTCCCAGTTGTGTCTATCTGTCAGCTAGAACTGGGTGCTAGAACAGGCTGATATAACAGGCAGCTGGAACAGGCTGCTAAAACAGGCGACTAGAACAGGCAGTTGGAACAGGCTGCTAAAACAGGCAACTAGAACAGGCAGCTGGAACAGGCAGCTGGAACAGGCAGCTAGAACAGGCAACTGGAACAGGCAGCTAGAACAGGCAACTGGAACAGGCTGCTAGAACAGGCAGCTAGAACAGGCAGCAACAACAGGCAACTGGAACAGGCAACTGGAACAGGCTGCTAAAACAGGAACTGAAACAGGCTGCTATAACAGGCAGCTGAAACAGGCTGCTAAAACAGACTGCTATAACAGGCTGCTAAAACAGGTAGCTAGAACAGGCTGCTAAAACAGGCAACTGGAACAGGCTGCTAGAACAGGCTGCTATAACAGGTAACTGGAACAGGCTGCTAAAACAGGCAACTGGAACAGGTTGCTAGAACAGGCAGCTGGAACAGGTTGCTAAAACAGGCGACTGGAACAGGCTACTAAAACAGGCAGCTGGAACAGGCAACTAGAACAGGCAACTGGAACAGGCTGCTATAACAGTCAACTGGAACAGGCTGCTATAACAGGCAACTGGAACAGGCTGCTATAACAGGCTGCTATAACAGGTAACTAGAACAGGCTGCTATAACAGGCTGCTGGAACAGGCTGCTAAAACAGGCAGCTGGAACAGGCTGCTAAAACAGGCAACTGAAACAGGCTGCTAAAACAGGCTGCTATAACAGGCTGCTAAAACAGGCAACTGGAACAGGCAACTAGAACAGGCAACTAGAACAGGCAACTGGAACAGGCAACTAGAACAGGCACCTAGAACAGGCAACTAGAACAGGCACCTAGAACAGGCAACTAGAACAGGCAGCTGGAACAGGCTGCTAAAACAGGCAACTGGAACAGGCAACTAGAACAGGCAACTAGAACAGGCAACTAGAACAGGCTGCTATAACAGGCTGCTAAAACAGGCAACTAGAACAGGCAGCTGGAACAGGTTGCTAAAACAACTCTTAGTAGAAAACTCAAAACAGATCATTAAAAAGGCTAAGCAAATGTTAAATTAGCTATGTAGCCTACAACACAAATCATACAAAGGTCATCATATTCCCAATGGGCCCTAGTCAAAAGTATCGCACTAAATAGGGAATAGGGTGCCATTTGGGACGTAACCACATGTTGGTCTTCCTGTACTCCTCTCCAGACTTTGTACTGTAGTTGATCGTCTTAAAATATCCAAGATCTTTGGTGGAATTATTCAATGCATGATAACAGTGGAGAGCATTCAAACAGTAATGACGTAGTCACCCGGAAACACACACGAGCGCAGCAAAATGATGTTTGGAGTAACAAGTTATGTTGGGGTATCTTATCGCGTGTGTGCGTTCGTACAAACTTTAAATCCTCGCTCTCTTCAGATGGAGATTAAATAAAGGAGATAAGATCTCTCCATCCTCATAGAGGATTGTGGGTAACGGCATGTATCTTCTTGTACATCATACTTCTGGTCTGTATGTCTTGGTTGAGGTCTACAGAGGTCTACCTGTTCCTGTAGACTTCCAGCACGCAGAGACATAAATATGGTATCTATCTGATATCTCTCCTGACAGGGACTTGACAAATGAACCCTGGACACCACTGAATGACCTGGGTCTTGTTTGTAGGAAGAAGATACAGTAGCGAGGCTATATACAAAGTTTTGAAAAATATATATTTATTTTCCTTAAATACAGTTGATCGCACATCATTGATGTAAGTTCTTTACAGTATAAAATGTAGGATTCATCCACATTCAACCATTATAGAATAAATAAATAAATATTCAATACATATGACATTTGTACATTCATTTGAAATATTCTGTAATACAATATAAAATGATCTTATTTGAGAACAATTATGCTTTTCATCATGGAAGTACATAGTACAGTATATCAATCAAACGTTTATATTCTGTCTACAAGCAGACATGGGAAGAACACGGACTGTAATCTTCAAGACACATTTAGAAAGTAATAATTTAACAAATAAATATGTTTGTTTAAATAAATAAATAGATTTAAAAAATTACTCAACTTGTGAATACCTTTTCTTTAACACAGTGATCCAATCCATAAGTAGTACATTGAAAAATACATTAACAATCTAAACCTGAGAATGGTCTATAAATAATCATTACTTCTCTCACAAAGAGCGATTCAGCATATTTATGGGCCATATTACCCAAAGAGATCAATCTATAAGATATAGAGATAATCTAATGACTGTATCTATACAGTAGTATCTCTCACACACATTCGTTTTCATTAAGGTTCCGGAGGAATAATATGTACTTCATTAGAACGATTGTCGTCTGTAAACGGGGAAGACTTTTGTCCATCATGGGGCAGATCCTGGCCTCCTTTAAAAATAAAACACATTCAACCATTAGTATGTAGCCTTCAGTGTCCTGAACCAACTTCTACCAGTAGAGTGGGCAGAACCGTCCCGGAGCTGGACCTGAACCAACTTCTACCAGTAGAG
Organism: Oncorhynchus kisutch; assembly: GCF_002021735.2. Taxonomy (NCBI): domain Eukaryota; kingdom Metazoa; phylum Chordata; class Actinopteri; order Salmoniformes; family Salmonidae; genus Oncorhynchus; species Oncorhynchus kisutch. The sequence goes on along the minus strand of NC_034188.2, from coordinate 13,519,720 downwards.
TGGGCAGAACCGCCCCGGAGCTGGACCTGAACCAACTTCTACCAGTAGAGTGGGCAGAACCTTCCCGGAGCTGGACCTGAATCTGAACCAACTTCTACAAGTAGAGTGAATAAACTGTGTGTATTAAACAGAGGCAAATGGCAACATATTCCCTATATAGTGCACTACTTTTGACCAGGGCCCATAGGGACTGACCTGTCCAAAACACTAAACTAAACAATGTGTATAAAACAGCCAGTGTTCAGAAACTCACCTCATGGGTAGAGATCTGAGGCAGAGCCTGGATGTTCTTCTGCAGTCTGTTCAGAAGTGGTTTGTGTTCCTCGGTCCGGGGCTCCACCTTGTCGACCACACGCTTCAGCTGAGTGGCAAACACCCCCTGGCACTTACACTCCAGCTAATACATGAGTAGACTTGATCAGATCACAATTCAGACAACAGTTGTGAGTTATGCATACACTACAGATGTGTGTGTGTGTGTGTGTGTGTGTGTGTGTGTGTGTGTGTGTGCATGTGGATTGATGAAGGATAGATGACTTACTGCGTTATCCTCCATTTCTTGTGTTGGTACTCTGTAGGGCAGCAATGTCTGTATGATGGAAGTAAAACAGTCATTAGATAAGAAAGGCTGCATTCAGAATGGCAGTATATTACGACTCCACCAGTCATCTCACTGTCTCTGTGTATTTATTTCATTTAGAACACATCTCTTGTTGAACCAATGCCCTGCAGTTTGTGACTAGCCATGATGAACCATGTAGAATGGAACTCACCAACCAACTCCTCACATGTCAAACTACTGTCAGTGAGCTTAACTTTGAACTCTAAGTTTACGTCCCAAATAGCACCCTTGCACTCATATAGGGCACTACTCTGGTCAAAAGTAATGCCCTATATAGGGAATAGGGTGTCATTTGTGGCACAACTCTAACTACAACTGATGAGAACATTCCTATAACTGTATACTTACAAAATGTAAGTTCTTCCGTGTGAGGTTTTCCAGGTCTTCCAGGATCTCTGTGTGTAAGTTGTTGCCCAGGCCGAGATGCAGCATGTTGAGAAACATAACGACGACAACAGACTTTATCATTTTCATACTGTGATCTCTGGTTCTCTGTCTCTCTCTGTCTCTCTCTGCTTCTCTCTGTCGGTCTCTCGGTCTGTCGGTCTCTGTAAAATGTGTGAAGTGAATATGATAGAGATCAGCAGCATTGATGCTTTTTATGATAAACAAACAGGAAGTTGTTGTGAGAGGGCGTAAAGAAACCGTGATGTCACTGAAACAGCCCTTTTCTGAGACAACACTATTATCATCATCATCATCATCATCATCACCACCACAGCACCACAGCCAGGGATGATATTCGTGCATATATGAATCTGATGAAGATGTTTGATAGATAGTTTCATGTTTTTTGTATCCAGGAGCATATATGTGTTAACAAAATGCTGACTTGTTAAATGAAAATCTATTAAAGATGTTTAGAATTGCTGCTCTCTCGTTCCAGACCAGCAGGTGTCTTTTTAGAGTGTGTGTGCGCATGGTGAGAGAGATGGTGCACTGGAAAAGCTATGGAGAGTCAACATATTACACTTAGCTTTCATCAAATAAAGGTTCTGACAGGTTGCAAAACTTTTTGAGAAGGGTTTGTGGATGTGGAGCTCTGGCCTCTTGTGTGAGATGACCCAGAGATTCAGCTTGAGTTCTAGGCTACTATAGGAAGTGGTTGTCAGTGAGATAAAATGACTCTATATTTATCTGGTTGCACAGACAGACTTTTTCTGTGCCTCAGAGTTTCTGTAGTGTCAATGAAACCTTATCAGGAACTATCATCTCAGCCACACTGCTGATGCTGACGCTGGGCTAGGTTTATTTTCTTCTTAGAATTTTCTGTGACAAGATTTAAATAACTAACCTTAACCCTAACCCTAATCTTAACTTTAACCCAGTTCCATCATTCAAATAGTAAAGGAATCTGAGCTGCTGCCGCCTATAGAGTCTTTGATGGTTCATGAACGTGGTCAGAACACATGGAAATCTGTGACAAATTTAGATTATGTCCCAAATGACACCTTATGCCCTTTACAGGGCACTACATCTACCAGGGCCCATATAGGGAATAGGGTGCCATTTGGGAAGCAGCCTATGAGATGGTTATCTCTGCTGTTTTAATCAGGTTTCCTGTCAGAACTAGATGTTTTCATTTGCATATTCACGTCTAGACCCACTCACACATCTCCTCCATGAGTCTGATGATATCTCATATGTATAGTGCACACTGGAGTTAATACACTTCAGCTACATTTCCTGTACATTAACCATATATATGTACAGTATGTCACCATTAGCATGCTCTAATAAATTATCAAATTTTTTATTCATTATTTTTACATAACAAATTCTGATGATTAAATTGTCTACTCTCCCAGCCTTCCATCTCCAGCTGGTGTCAGCCAGGCATTCTGTGTAATGTGTTTCTATTGTGATGTGTGTTTACTTATGTTTGTGCTAATTTCATTTGCCCTCAGTGGCTATGTAATTGCTTAACACTTATGCATACACACCCCCATAACCAAGTCTAGAATGACTACACTAATTCACTAATATATCTGTGTAGTGGTAGAGCCTCACGCTGGTTAATGCAACAACATCATCCTATGGCTATAGGCTGAAGCCATATAGAATCTAGCAGAAACACCATCCTATCAGATCTGGGTTCAAATATTATTCTCAATAATTAAAATAGTTTGAGCCTTGCTCTGGCCTGCCTGGAATGGCCCATTTGTGGGGTTGCAGGGCAGGGTTGCAGAGTTGGGGCTACTCAATCAATCAATCAAATATTTTTATGAAGCCCTTTTTACATCAGCAGATGTTACAAAGTGCTATACAGAAACCCAGCCTAAATCCCCAAACAGCAAGCAATGCTGATGTAGAAGCACGGTGGCTAGGAAAAACTGCCTAGAAAGGCAGGAACTTAGGAAGAAACCTAGAGAGGAACCAGGCTCTGAGGGGTGGCCAGTCCAGCTTCTGGCTGTGCCGGGTGGAGATTATAAGGGTACATGGCCATTCAGGCCAGATTGGTCTTCAAGATGTTCAAATGTTCATAGATGACCAGCGGGGTCAAATAATAATCACAGTGGTTGTAGAGGGTGCAACAGGTCAGTACCTCAGGAGTAAATGTCAGTTGGCTTTTCATAGCCGAGCATTCAGAGGTCGAGACAGCAGGTGCAGTAGAGAAAGAGAGAGAGAGAGAGAGAGAGGTAGTTGATAATAACAGGTCTGGGACAAGGTAGCACGTCCGGTGAACAGGTCAGGGTTCCATAGCCAAAGGCAGAACAGTTGAAACTGAAGCAGCAGCACGGCCAAGTGGACTGGGGACAGCCAGGAGTCATCAGGCCAGGTCGTCTTGAGGCATTGTCCTAGGGCTCAGGTCCTAGGAGAGAGAGAGAATTAGAAGGAGCATGCTTAAATTCACACAGTACACCAGATTAGACAGGAGAATTACACCAGATGTAAGACTGACACTAGCCCCCCGGCATATAGACTATTGCAGCATAGATCCTGGAGGCTGAGACGGGGGCGATGACACTGTGGTCCTGTCCGACGATACTCCCAGACAGGGCCAACCATGCAGGGTATAACCCCATCCAAGGCTGAGTATAGCCCACCAAAATTCTAGGGACAATAAGGAGGCCTGCATCTTGTGATTGTAGCGTACGTGTAGGTATGTACGGCAGGACGAAATCAGAGATATGTAGGAGCAAGCCCATGTAATGCTTTGTAGCTTAGAAGTAAAAGCTTGAAATCTGCCCTAGCCTTAACAGGAAGCCAGTGTAGAGAGGCTAGCACTGGAATAATATGAATGATACATTTTTTGGGATCTAGTCAGGATTCTAGCAGCCGTGTTTAACACTTACTGAAGTTTATTTAGTGATTCATCCTGGGAGCCGGGGAGTAGAGCATTGCGTACTCTAATCTAGAAGTGACAAAAGCATACATTTATGGACCAAAGGTTTCTTATTTTTGCAATGTTACGAAGATGGAAAAAAGCTGTCCTTGAAAAATTCTTGATATGTTCGTCAAAAGAGAGATCAGGGTCCAGAGTAATGCGGAGGCCCTTCACAGTTATTTTTGAGACGACTGTTCAACCATTAAGATTAATTGCCAGATACAACAGATCTCTTTGTTTCTTGGAACCGAGAAGTAGCATCTCTGTTTTATCCGAGTTCAAAGTGAAACATTTGCCGCCATCCACTTCCTTATGTGTCACACCCTGATCTGTGTCACCTGTCCTCGTTATTGTCTCCACCCCCTCCAGGTATAGCTTGTTTTCCCCAGTGTATTTATCCCTGTGTTTCTGTACTAGTTTGTCTTGTATGTTCCAAGTCAACCAGTAGTTTTCACGGTGGTTTTTTGTCTTTTTTTTGTTGTTGTTGCATTTCTTCATTTTTTAGTCCTCCTGGTTTTGACCTTTGCCTGTTTCTTGACTCTGTACCTGCCTGCCTCGACCACTAGCCTGTCTGCCACTCTATACCTCCTGGACTCTGATCTGGTTTTGACCCTTGCCTGTTTCTTGACTCTGTACCTGCCTGCCTCGACCACTAGCCTGTCTGCCACTCTGTACCTCCTGGACTCTGATCTGGTTTTGACCTTTGCCTGTTTCTTGACTCTGTACCTGCCTGCCTCGACCACTAGCCTGTCTGCCACTCTGTAACTCCTGGACTCTGATCTGGTTTTGACCTTTGCCTGTTTCTTGACTCTGTACCTGCCTGCCTCGACCACTAGCCTGTCTGCCACTCTATACCTCCTGGACTCTGATCTGGTTTTGACCTATTTCCCTGTCCACGACCATTCTCTTGCCTACTTCTTTTGGATAAATAAACATTGTAAGACCTCAACCATCTGCCAACTGTGCCTGCATCTGGGTCTCGCCTTGATATAGTCTGAAACACAGGCTTCCAGGGTAAGCTATTTTGGGGTCTCACCTTGTTTCATCAAAATGTACAGCTGTGTGTCGTTCGCATAGCAGTGAAAGTTGACATTGTATTTCCGAATCGCGTCACCAAGAGGTAGTATGTGTGTGAAAACAATAGTGGTCCTAAAATGGAACATTGAAGAAAACTGAAACGTATAATTGATTTGTTAGAGGACAAACCATCCACCGAGAGAAACATATCTTTCAGACAGATAAGATCTAAACCAGTCAAGAACTTGTCCATGTAGACCAATTAGTTTCCAATCTCTCCAAAGAATGTGGTGGTCGATGGTGTCAAAAGCAGCACTAAGTTCTAGGGGGATGAGGACCGATGTAGAGCCCTGGTCTGACGCCATTAAAAAGGTAATTTACAACTTTCAGGAGTGCAGTCTGCTAAAACAGGCATCTGGAACAGGCAACTGCAACAGGCTGATGGAACAGGCAGCTAGCGTGTAGAGCCACATTGAGGCAGCAGCTCAGTGATCGACACTGAGAGACATATGTTAAATTACAGAGCAATTTACATTTTTTTTGTATGACTTTGGTGTAATTCTCACAAGTATGTGGTACATTTTCACAACTCTTAGTACAAAACTCAAAACAGATCATTAAAAAGGCTAAACAAATGTTAAATTAGTCTACAAAACAATTCATACAAAGGACATCATATTCCCAATGGGCCCTAGTCAAAAGTATCGCACTAAATAGGGAATAGGGTGCCATTTGGGACTTCCTGTACTCCTCTCCAGACTTTGTACTGTAGTTGATCGTCTTAAAATATCCAAGATCTTTGGTGGAATTATTCAATGCATGATAACAGTGGAGAGCATTCAAACAGTAATGACGTAGTCACCCGGAAACACACACGAGCGCAGCAAAATGATGTTTGGAGTAACAAGTTATGTTGGGGTATCTTATCGCGTGTGTGCGTTCGTACAAACTTTAAATCCTCGCTCTCTTCAGATGGAGAGACTAAATAAAGGAGATAAGATCTCTCCATCCTCATAGAGGATTGTGGGTAACGGCATGTATCTTCTTGTACATCATACATCTGGTCTGTATGTCTTGGTTGAGGTCTACAGAGGTGATGAACAGTGAAGCTATCACATCTCCTTTCACTGGATGCACCCCAAATGGCACCCTATTCCCTATATAGTGCACTAGTTTTGACCAGGGAAAATAGGGTACTAGTGCACCAAATAATGAATAGGATGCCATTTGGGACACAGAAAACTGTGCGATGTCCTCCTCTGCTTCTGTTGGGATGTTGAAGTCTGTAAGGCCAGGCACCACAGGCTGGAATGACATGCTTCCTGTAGACTTCCAGCACGCAGAGACATAAATATGGTATCTATCTGATATCTCTCCTGACAGGGACTTGACAAATGAACCCTGGACACCACTGAATGACCTGGGTCTTGTTTGTAGGAAGAAGATACAGTAGCGAGGCTATATACAAAGTTTTGAAAAATATATATTTATTTTCCTTAAATACAGTTGATCGCACATCATTGATGTAAGTTCTTTACAGTATAAAATGTAGGATTCATCCACATTCAACCATTATAGAATAAATAAATAAATATTCAATACATATGACATTTGTACATTCATTTGAAATATTCTGTAATACAATATAAAATGATCTTATTTGAGAACAATTATGCTTTTCATCATGGAAGTACATAGTACAGTATATCAATCAAACGTTTATATTCTGTCTACAAGCAGACATGGGAAGAACACGGACTGTAATCTTCAAGACACATTTAGAAAGTAATAATTTAACAAATAAATATGTTTGTTTAAATAAATAAATACATAAAAAAAATTACTCAACTTGTGAATACCTTTTCTTTAACATAGTGAGCCAATCCATAAGTAGTACATTGAAAAATACATTAACAATCTAAACCTGAGAATGGTCTATAAATAATCATTACTTCTCTCACAAAGAGCGATGCAGCATATTCATGGGCCATATTACCCAAAGAGATCAATCTATAAGATATAGAGAATCTAATGACTGTATCTATACAGTAGTATCTCTCACACACATTCGTTTTCATTAAGGTTCCGGAGGAATAATATGTACTTCATTAGAACGATTGTCGTCTGTAAACGGGGAAGACTTTTGTCCATCATGGGGCAGATCCTGGCCTCCTTTAAAAATAAAACACATTCAACCATTAGTATGTAGCCTTCAGTGTCCTGAACCAGCTTCTACCAGTAGAGTGGGCAGAACCGTCCCGGAGCTGGACCTGAACCTGAACCAACTTCTACCAGTAGAGTGGGCAGAACCGTCCCAGAGCTGGACCTGAACCAACTTCTACAAGTAGAGTGAATAAACTGTGTGTATTAAACAGAGGCAAATGGCAACATATTCCCTATATAGTGCACTACTTTTGACCAGGGCCCATAGGGACTGACCTGTCCAAAACACTAAACTAAACAATGTGTATAAAACAGCCAGTGTTCAGAAACTCACCTCATGGGTAGAGATCTGAGGCAGAGCCTGGATGTTCTTCTGCAGTCTGTTCAGAAGTGGTTTGTGTTCCTCGGTCCGGGGCTTCACCTTGTCGACCACACGCTTCAGCTGAGTGGCAAACACCCCCTGGCACTTACACTCCAGCTAATACATGAGTAGACTTGATCAGATCACAATTCAGACAACAGTTGTGAGTTATGCATACACTACAGATGTGTGTGTGTGTGTGCATGTGGTTTGATGAAGGATAGATGACTTACTGCGTTATCCTCCATTTCTTGTGTTGGTACTCTGTAGGGCAGCTGTATGATGGAAGTAAAACAGTCATTAGATAAGAAAGGCTGCATTCAGAATGGCAGTATATTACGACTCCACCAGTCATCTCACTGTCTCTGTGTATTTATTTCATTTAGAACACATCTCTTGTTGAACCAATGCCCTGCAGTTTGTGACTAGCCATGATGAACCATGTAGAATGGAACTCACCAACCAACTCCTCACATGTCAAACTACTGTCAGTGAGCTTAACTTTGAACTCTAAGTTTACGTCCCAAATAGCACCCTTGCACTCATATAGGGCACTACTCTGGTCAAAAGTAATGCCCTATATAGGGAATAGGGTGTCATTTGTGGCACAACTCTAACTACAAGTGATGAGAACATTCCTATAACTGTATACTTACAAAATTGAAGTTCTTCAGAGTGAGCTTTTCCAGGTCTTCCAGGATCTCTGTGCGTAAGTTGTTGCCCAGGCCGAGATGCAGCATGTTGAGAAACATAACGACGACAACAGACTTTATCATTTTCATACTGTGATCTCTGGTTCTCTGTCTCTCTTTGCTTCTCTCTGTCGGTCTCTCGGTCTGTCGGTCTCTGTAAAATGTGTGAAGTGAATATGATAGAGATCAGCAGCATTGATGCTTTTTATGATAAACAAACAGGAAGTTGTTGTGAGAGGGCGTAAAGAAACCGTGATGTCACTGAAACAGCCCTTTTCTGAGACATCAAGGAAAACACTGTATTATCATCATCATCACCACCAAAGCAATTAATGGTCAGGGATGATATTCGTGCATATACGAATCTGATGAAGATGTTTGATAGATAGTTTCATGTTTTTTGTATCCAGGACCATATATGTGTTAACAAAATGCTGACTTGTTAAATGAAAATCTATTAAAGATGTTTAGAATTGCTGCTCTCTCGTTCCAGACCAGCAGATGTCTTTTTAGAGTGTGTGTGTACATGGTGAGAGAGATGGTGCACTGGAAAAGCTATGGAGAGTCAACATATTACACTTAGCTTTCATCAAATAAAGGTTCTGACAGGTTGCAAAACCTTTTGAGGAGGGGTTTTGTGAATGTGGAGCTCTGGCCTCTTGTGCGAGATGACCCAGAGATTCAGCTTGAGTTCTAGGCTACTATAGGAAGTGGTTGTCAGTGAGATAAAATGACTCTATATTTATCTGGTTGCACAGACAGACTTTTTCTGTGCCTCTCAAGCCTGCTTGAAGCACTCTGACCATGCTTGGAACCGTATTGCCCATGAGATAAATCAACCATGAAGTGACTCTAGGTCAGGCAAGTTGCACAATGGGTCTGCTTCTGAAACAGCACCCTGTTCCCTACATAGTGCACTACTTTTGACCAGAGTCCTATGGTTCCTGGTAAAATGTAGTGTACAAGGGAATAGGGTGCCATTTCGGAAGCACCCAAGCTGTCAGTCTAGGCAGTGTAAAAGTAACTTTCCATCACAGGAGGTTGGTGGCACCTTAATTGGGGAGGACGGGCTCATGGTGATGGCTGGAGTGGAATCAGTGGAATAGTATCAAATACGTCAAACACATGAGTTTCATTCCTTTCACTCTGTTGCAGCCATTGTTATGAGCCTTCCACTGCTTTCCATTGAAGAAGCTGTGGGGTTTCTCAGCCTTCTCTAGAGTGTGAGGAGGAGTTGACTAATAATACCCTGTGTGAGTTTTCGTAGTGTCAATGAAACCTTATCAGGAACTATCATCTCAGCCACACTGCTGATAATGACGCTGGGTTAGGTTTATTTTCTTCTTAGAATTTTCTGTTGGGACAAGCTTGAATAACTAACCTTAACCCTAACCCTAATCTTAACTTTAACCCAGTTCCATCATTCAAATAGTAAAGGAATCTGAGCTGCTGCCGCCTATAGAATCTTTGATTATTGCATGGTTCATGAACGTGGTCAGAACACATGGAAATCTGTGATTAGATTATGTCCCAAATGGCACCTTATGCCCTTTACAGGGCACTACATCTACCAGGGCCCATATAGGGAATAGGGTGCCATTTGGGAAGCAGCCTATGAGATGGTTATCTCTGCTGTTTAAATCAGGTTTCCTGTCAGAACTAGATGTTTTCATTTGCATATTCACGTCTAGACTCACTCACACATCTCCTCCATGAGTATAACTATATCTCATATGTATAGTGCACACTGGAGTTAATACACCTCAGCTGATCATATGTACAGTATATGTACATATAATAAATTATAAATATATAATTATAATTCTTTCTCCCCAATTTCGTAGTATCCAATTGTTAGTATCTCGTCTCATCGCTACAACTCCCGTACGGGCTCGGGAGAGACAAAGGTTGAAAGTCATGCATCCTCCGATACACAACCCAACCAAGCCGCACTGCTTCTTAACACAGCGCGTATCCAACCCGGAAGCCAGCCGCACCAATGTGTCGGAGGAAACACCGTGCAACCTTGGTTAGCGGGCACTGCACCCGGCCCACCACAGGAGTTGCTGGTGCGCGATGAGACAAGGATATCCCTACCGGCCAAACCCTCCCTAACCCAGACAACGCTAGGCCAATTGTGTGTTGCCCCACGTAGTGTCAATGAAACATTGACTGGATCTCCCAGTCGCGGCCGGTTACGACAGAGCCTGGGCGCGAACCCAGAGTCTCTGGTGGCACAGCTGGTACTGCAGTACAGCGCCCTTATCCACTGCGCCACCCGGGAGGCCCCAATTATCCAATTTTTTTAATTTTATTTTTACATAACAAATTCTGATGATTAAATTGTCTACTCTCCCAGCCTTCCAACTCCAGCTGGTGTCAGCCAGGCATTCTGTGTAATGTGTTTCTGTTGTGATGTGTGTTTACTTATGTTTGTGCTAATTTCATTTGCCCTCAGTGGCTATGTAATTGCTTAACACTTATGCATACACACCCCCATAACCAAGTCTAGAATGACTACACTAATTCACTAATATATCTGTGTAGTGGTAGAGCCTCACGCTGGTTAATGCAACAACATCATCCTATGGCTATAGGCTGAAGCCATATAGAATCTAGCAGAAACACCATCCTATCAGATCTGGGTTCAAATATTATTCTCAATAATTAAAATAGTTTGAGCCTTGCTCTGGCCTGCCTGGAATGGCCCATTTGTGGGGTTGCAGGGCAGGGTTGCAGAGTTGGGGCTACTCAATCAATCAATCAAATATTTTTATGAAGTACTTTTTACATCAGCAGATGTTACAAAGTGCTATACAGAAACCCAGCCTAAATCCCCAAACAGCAAGCAATGCTGATGTAGAAGCACGGTGGCTAGGAAAAACTGCCTAGAAAGGCAGGAACTTAGGAAGAAACCTAGAGAGGAACCAGGCTGAGGGGTGGCCAGTCCTCTTCTGGCTGTGCCAGGTCAGTACCTCAGGATAAATGTCAGTGGCTTTTCATAGCCGATCATTCAGAGGTTGAGACAGCAGGTGCAGTATAAAAAGAGAGAGAGAGATAGTTGATAATAGCAGGTTCAGGACAAGGTAGCACGTCCGGTGAACAGGTCAGGGTTCCATAGCCACAGGCAGAACAGTTGAAACTGGAGCAGCAGCACGACCAGGTGGACTGGGGACAGCCAGGAGTCAATCAGGCCAGGTAGTCCCGAGGCATGGTCCTAGGGCTCAGGTCCTAGGAGAGAGAGAGAATTAGAAGGAGCATGCTTAAATTCACACAGGACACCAGATAAGACAGGAGAATTACACCAGATGTAACAGACCGACCCTAGCCCCCCGTTACATAGACTATTGCAGCATAGATCCTGAAGGCTGTGGTCCTGTCCGACGATACTCCAGGACAGGGCCAACCATGCAGGATATAACCCCACCCAAGGCTGAGTATAGCCCACCAAGATTCTAGGGACAATAAGGAGGCCTGCATCTTGTGATTGTAGCGTACGTGTAGGTATGTACGGCAGGACGAAATCAGAGATATGTAGGAGCAAGCCCATGTAATGCTTTGTAGCTTAGAAGTAAAAGCTTGAAATCTGCCCTAGCCTTAACAGGAAGCCAGTGTAGAGAGGCTAGCACTGGAATAATATGAATGATACATTTTTTGGGATCTAGTCAGGATTCTAGCAGCCGTGTTTAACACTTACTGAAGTTTATTTAGTGATTCATCCTGGGAGCCGGGGAGTAGAGCATTGCGTACTCTAATCTAGAAGTGACAAAAACATACATTTATGGACCAAAGGTTTCTGATTTTTGCAATGTTACAAAGCTGGAAAAAAAGCTGTCCTTGAAAAATTCTTGATATGTTCGTCAAAAGAGAGATCAGGGTCCAGAGTAATGCGGAGGCCCTTCACAGTTATTTTTGAGACGAATGTTCAACCATTAAGATTAATTGCCAGATACAACAGATCTCTTTGTTTCTTGGAACCGAGAAGTAGCATCTCTGTTTTGTCTGAGTTCAAAGTGAAACATTTGCCACCATCCACTTCCTTATGTGTCACACCCTGATCTGTGTCACTGTCCTCGTTATTGTCTCCACCCCCTCCAGGTGTAGCTTGTTTTCCCCAGTGTATTTATCCCTGTGTTTCCTGTCTTTCTGTACCAGTTTGTCTTGTATGTTTTCAAGTCAACCAGTTGTTTTCCCAGTGTTTTGGTTTGTTTTGTTGTTGCATTTCTTCATTTTCTAGTCCTCCTGGTTTTGACCTTTGCCTGTTTCTTGACTCTGTACCTGCCTGCCCCGACCACTAGCCTGTCTGCCACTCTATACCTCCTGGACTCTGATCTGGTTTTGACCTATTTCCCTGTCCACGACCATTCTCTTGCCTACTTCTTTTGGATGAATAAACATTGTAAGACCTCAACCATCTGCCTCCTGTGTCTGCATCTGGGTCTCGCCTTGATATTGTCTGAAACACAGGCTTCCAGGGTAAGCTATTTTGGGGTCTCACCTTGTTTCATCAAAATGTACAGCTGTGTGTCGTTTGCATAGCAGTGAAGGTTGACACATTGTATTTCCGAAAGGCATCACCAAGAGGTAGTATGTGTGTGAAAACAATAGTGGTCCTAAAATGGAACATTGAAGAAAACTGAAACGTATAATTGATTTGTTAGAGGACAAACCATCCACCGAGAGAAACATATCTTTCAGACAGATAAGATCTAAACCAGTCAAGAACTTGTCCATGTAGACCAATTAGTTTCCAATCACTCCAAAGAATGTGGTGGTCGATGGTGTCAAAAGCAGCACTAAGTTCTAGGAGGATGAGGACCGATGCAGAGCCCTGGTCTGACGCCACTAAAAAGGTCATTTACAACTTTCAGGAGTGCAGTCTCAGTGCTATGATGGGGTCTAAAACCAGACTGAAGCATTTTGTATACATTATTTGTCTTCGGGAAGGCAGTGAGTTGCTGCGCACAGCTTTTTCTAAAATGTTTGAGAAGAATTTGAGTTTAAATGTTTTTTTTTTTTTATAAAACGTTTTCCAGGTCAAGGTTTGGCTTTTTCAGGAGGCTTTACTGCCACTTTTAGTGAGTTTGGTACACATCCGGTGGATACGGGGTCATTTAGTATGTTAAACATAGGAAGGCCAAGCACTCAATCAGTAGTTTAGTTGGCATAGGGTCCAGTATGCAGCTTGAAGAGGCCATTATTAGAGGCCATTATTATTTTCATAAATGTGTCAAGAGTCTGTGCAGACTCAGGACAACTGAGCTTTGGAGAAATACGCAGATTCCAAGAGGGTCTGTAATTTGCTTTGATTTTTTTGTTGAAGTTAATGAATTCATTAGTGCTGATGTGAACTCTATCCTGTCTTGGGAATGCTTATAGCATACCTCTGTTTGAGCAGGGTGTTTTCAGTAGGCTAAACTAGCTAGCTGCATGTGCTAGCTAACTAAGTGGGGAAAAAAGAGAATACATTTCTTTCTCTCTTGCTTCTCCATTTTGGAAGAAATACATTTTTTCAAAACTGTTCAACTATTATGTTTCTCTCGAGTCAATTACTCACCACATTTTTATACACTGCAGTGCTAGTTAGCTGTAGCTTATGTTTTCAATACTAGATTAATTCTCTGAACCTTTGATTAGGTGGACAACATGTTCATGCTGCAAGAGCTCTGATAGGCAGGAGGACGTCCTCCGGAAGTTGCCATAATTAGTGTGTAAGTCTATGGAAAAGGGTGAGAACCATGACTCCTACGTTTTGTATTGAAGTCAATGTACCCAGAGGAGGACGGAAGCTAGCTGTCCTCTGGCTACACCATGGTGCTCCCCTACAGAGTGCTGTTGAGGCTACTGTAGACCTTTGCGTAATAGTGTGTTTTAATCAGTTATTTTGTGACGTGATTATATTTAGTATAGTTGTATCTAAAAAGGTGACCTTTTTAATGTTTTACAATTTAAAGGTTCATGAAATTCACTGGGGAGGATGGTCCTTCCCTTCCTCCTCTAAGGAGCCTCCACTGTTTGCAACTGTCTCAAAAATACATTTGGGATTGTTCTTATTCTCCTCAATTAGGTTGGAAAAATAGGATGGCTCTTCGATACGGCACAGTACTGTCTTTCCAAGCTAGTCGGAAGATTTCCAGTTTGGTAGAGTGCCATTTCCGTGACAATTTTCTGGAAGCTTGCTTCAGGGCTGGGGTATTTTCTGTATACCAGGGAGCTAATTTCTTGTGACAAATGTTTGTTTTTAGGTGTGCGACTGCATCTAGGGTATTACGCAAGGTTAAATTTACGTCCTCAGTTAGATGGTTAACTGATTTTTGTACTCTGACGTCCTTGGGTAAGCGGAGGGAGTCTGGAAGGGCATCTAGGAATCTTTGGGTTGCCCAAACATTTATAGTATGGCTTTAGATGATCCTTGGTTGGGGTCGGAACAGATTATTTGTTGTGATTGCAAACGTAATACGATGGTAGTCCGATAGTCCAGGACACGAGGAAAAACATTTAAATCCACAATATGTATTCCACTGGACAAAACTAGATCCAGGGTATGACTGTGGCAATGATTAGGTCCGGAGACATGTTGTACAAAACCCACTGAGTCGATGATGGCCCTGAAAGCCTGGGGTCTGTGGACTTTTCCATGTGATTACTGAAGTCACCAAAAAATTTGAATATTATCTGCCATGACTACAAGGTCCGACAGGAACTCAGTGAGGAACGCTGTATACGGCCCAGGAGTCCTGTAAACAGTAGCTATAAAAAATGTAAGCTGCATAGATTTCATGACTAGAAGCTCAAAAGATTAAAACTCTGTCATTTTATTTTTATATAAATTGAAATTTGCTGTCGTAAATCTTGGCAACACCTCCGCATTTTCAGGATGCGCAGGGGATATGGTCACTGGTGTAACCAGGAGGAGAGGCCTCATTTAACACAGTCAATTCATCAGGTTTGAGACATGTTTCAGTGAAGTCAATCACATCAAGATTATGAACAGATATTAGTTCATTGACTATAACTGCCTTGGAAAGGAGGGATCTAACATTAAGTAGCCCTATTTTGAGATGTGAGCTATCACAATCTCTTTCAATAATGACAGGAATGGAGAAGGTCTTTATTCCAGTGAGATTGCTAAGGCGAACACAGCCATGTTTAGTTTAGCCCAACCTAGATCGAGGCACAGACACGGTCTCAATGGGGAGCGCTGAGCTGACTACACTGACTGTGCTAAGATGGCAGGCTGGCTAACAGCCTGCTACCTTGCCTGCATCCTATCTCATTGTGGAGTGAGAGGAGTTAGAGCCCTGTCTACGTTGAGAAGATGAGAGCACCCCTCGAGCTAGGATGGAGTCCGTCACTCCTCAGCAAGCCAAGCTTGTTCCTGTTTGTGGGTGAGTCCCAGAAATAAGGCCAATTATCTACAAATTCTATTTTTTGGAAGGGGCAGAAATGTTTTCAACCAGAGATTGAGTTGAGACTACTGTAGCGCTCATCAGTCCCCCATCACTCTCAGTCCATTGAGCCAGGCAAGTTCAATCAAGCACAAATAAAATATATTAAATGATTTCAAATACTATTTAAACACAGTTCTGCCTTCTGTTGAGACATAAAGTAGGCCTAACTATACAGCCTGGCTCTCCGACCCAGAGATATGGGCTGCATCCCAAATTACACCCTATTCCCAATATAGCGCACAACTTTTGACCACTGCCCTATGAGCCTTGGTCAAAAGTTGTGCACTATATAGGGAATAGGGTCCCATTTGGAACACTGCCACTGTGCCACAATGTACATTCTCACAGTACATCAGAAATAGCACCGCTGCTGTTCTCAATTGAGGATGTCCGGCTGAAGGTGACATCATAGTTTCAGTGTTGCTGCCAACACACAGGGGACCCTGGATCATTAGTGATGTAGGCAATAACAGAGCAGGGTAGAAAGGCCCAGAGAGTTGTGAGTCATGTTAGGCTAGCTGTGGTGACTATTATCTCTCTCTCGTGAAATAACAAGATCCTCTGACTGCAGATAAGAGACCAGGGTGGAGAGGCCCAGACAGGTGTCAGTCACTGTGGTTACCAGTGGTAATCTACATAGATTTACAGTACATGGTCATCTTGTGATGATAATAATGGTCCTATGGGGAAACCACAGCGGTCGAAAGATATTGAAGGTCATAAAGATAACATGGGTATGACAACAGGTGTTCCCCATCCTTGGTAGTGTTTTACTGAATTTTAAAACATACAATTCACCTGCAGTTTAGCCGCTCAACATTTACATAACATTTGAGTCATTTAGCAGACATTCCAATCCAGAGTGATTCACAGAAGCAATCAGATCAAGTGCCCCACTCAAGCGCATGTCGACAGATCGCTCACCCAGTCGACTCAGGTACCCGAACCAGCGACCTCTCGGCTACTGGCCCAACGCTCAACCATCCAATGCATGCATTTGAATGTTTTTTTCAACTGTTATTTTTACCCCTCACTCAAACTTCATTCCCTCTCATCTCCAGTTCCATAATCCAACCCTCGGTTTCCCTCACCCCATCCCACCTATCTCTGCTTTACCACCCTATTCAGATTTCTATGTGGGTTGGAATATTATTTGTTGTAATATTTGTTCCTTTCCATGGGATGAAATTGTAACCAGCTCTGTTTTGCCTGTTTGAAAAAGGGAGAAACCTGAACATGGTTTCATTTTCAATTGAGAAGTGGTGTAACAGTATAGCTTCCGTCCCTCTCCTCGCCTCAAACCAGGGACCCTCAGCACACAGACAACAGCCACCCTCGAACCATCGTTACCCATCAGTCTACAAAAGACCGTAAAACAATTACTTCAAGGTCTCAGAGCGAGTGACGTCACCAATTGAAACGCTATTAGCGCGCACCACCGCTAACTAGCTAGCCTTTTCACATCGGTTACACTCACCCCCCTTTTGACTTCCTCCTTTTCGGCAGTAACCAGTGATCCGGGTCACAGCATCAATGTAACAGGATAGCTTCCGTCCCTCTCCCCGCCCCTACCTGGGGTCGAACCAGGGACCCTCAGCACACAGACAACAGCCACCCTCGAAGCATCGTTACCCATCAGTCTACAAAAGACGTGTAAAACAATTACTTCAAGGTCTCAGAGCGAGTGACGTCACCGATTGAAACGCTATTAGCGTGCACCCTGCTAACTAGCTACCCATTTCACATCGGTTAGAGTGGCAATCTGCAAAAATGCCATTTTTAAATAAGGGGTGAGCTTCTTTTAGTAATCTACTTGAGAACCATTTTGGGTTTAAGTAAAACTTTTGTGCAAGTGAAGCTTTTAAAATTGAATTATCTCAGCCCACCCAGTTCAAATTCATTACACAGATAGGCACACTTTATCTTGTCTGGTTTAGCATCCCAGATAAAGCTAAATATTTCTTGCTCATGATTTTAAAAACAAGTTATCTGGAGTACACAGCGCCATAAATAAGTGAGTAAACAGAGTTAATCAGTGTAATACATTTTTCCATAAATAGACCGGTATTTGCCTCTCTATGGTTGCAGGATCTTGCCTATTTGTGCACATTTTCTATTGAAATTCATTGTGGAGCGCTCATGAATATTTTTTATGATATGAATACCAAGTACGTCTACTTCATCATCAGCCCATTTTGTTGGTAAACTGCAGGGTAATGTTATTGGTAAACTGCAGGGTAATGT